>NW_008687673.1:65520-97668 GCF_000695815.1 Acanthisitta chloris | reverse complement strand
AAAAGGAAAAGAGGAAGCGAGTGCATTTGTCTGCAAGAAAACAAGGGGTTTTTTACACCTGCCATCATTTTTATTTATTTTGAAAGTCAAACTCTAAATGAGGTTTGCACATTTAGGAGATGATTGCTTTCCAGTTTTGATAATTACTTTATATACCGATTCTTCCAGTCATTAGACACAAATTGCAGTACTCTGCAAGCAGAAGATCTGATTTATTGTCTGATCTGACTAGTAATGAAGGATTTTGACAGTATCTGGTCTAATTCCCTGCTGTGGAAGCATATGTAGCATCTTTGAAGTGAATGGCACTACATGGAATTGTACTAGTGGCAAGTTTGGCGCATTTTAAATAAAATGCAACAAATAGGTTTTGTGCTTGTAAATTATTTTAATGTTCAGACAAGCACTTGCTGTTGACCAGTTATAAGAAAATCTTTCCTCTGGCACAAGAAATACCAGATTTTGCCAAGAAAATAAAATGATTCTGATGTTCAAAGCTAAAAATGTTGAAGTGGAAGGTCATCTATTAAACAGGTATACAATACTCAAATTGATGCCCAATCCTGTATCAACTCCAGTGCTGTTAAAACACAAAAGTTATGCATCTCCTCTGAGCCCATTATCTGGTCTTTGGGATAGTAGAGGGAAAGTGTGAGGCATTGCCCTGTCTTGGAGACCTGTCTTAGTCTGAATCCTCTGTGAAGGTGCTTCCTGCTCTGTGTTCAGTATACGGAGAGAGCTAAGATGATTGGCTTGGACTGGACACCTAAGTTTCAGATTGCTAAAATTAGCTGAGATAAGTCCTTCCCATGGCTACTACATTTCTCTTCAGCTTCTCTTTTTCTATTTTGCTCTTCATTTCGTGTCTCTCCACTCACCCATTTTCTGTGTCTTCTGCAGTTTTTCTCTAAATCCATTGTCCCATGTTGTACATATTATTTCCTTTAATTTAACCATGAGCTGTGATGCTGGAATGGCAAATGGGATTCTACGACACTTTTTCTCCACTCTATTTGCTGAAACATTGATTTTCTTAAAGCATTTAAGTACTGAAAAAAATCAATAGGGCTATATACAAGGCAGAAACAATAATGTAAAGGCATCGTGCTAACTTATAAAGAAAGAGCCGGTTGTCAGAGTTGCATGTCATTCAGTGAAAGGGGAACCTCTGTTTTTTAGCTGAGGGCAAATGATGCCATGATTCTCTCACACTCTATATTACACACCTGCCCATCAAGGGGAGCCACAGCCCAACAAGCTGCAAGAAGGAAGAGCATGGTCTCAAGAAAACAGTGTGAATATCCCAATAAATAGCAGGGTCTCCTTGTTACCAGAAATGCCACTGTTTTCTGGGTTGACTCAGGCTCTAGGGAACATTACTGGGTGCTCCCAGGGGTGCCATCAGGAAGTCCAAGAGCAACATTTCTTCCTCAGAACAACTACTCCTCCTCATTTCGGTCTGGCTTGTTACAGGAGGGATGTGTCTGCTTAAGTCTGGTGTTAGGGAGCCCCCATGAAGTGAGAGGGCTTTCCTTTGCCCCTTATCAGGTGTTGGAGGGGTTTTTTACATCATATATAGCCTCCTGCTGGGCTTTGACTCACTCCAGTTGTCCCCGCTACGGCCTTCAACCGGGGCTGCTCAGCTCCCTATGGAGGAACTTTCAAACCCTCACAACTGACACGTTGGGACTGAGGTGAAATGGAAGCCAGGGCTGCCACCATCTGAATGTGAAGGCAAACCCACAAACCCAGCAGTACTTTTGATCAGTGGATCCACTGTCAATGTCAAAATACGTTATGAACCAATGGCCAAACATTTCACAGATGTAATGCAATAGGACCCAAGCTCCAAGGCCAGAAATATTTAAGAGCAAAGATAACTGATGTTTGCAGAGATACCTTAAAAATTTGTCTCCTGGTGCATGTAATGTGATTTTTCCATCTGTTTGCTGCATAGCTGAGGAATGCAAAAGCTAGAGTGTGGTGAGATTATAATCAGATTCATTTGTTTTTCAGTTACTGCTGGGTATATTTTATTTCTGAGGCTGGGACAAGATCCAGCATTTTTAGCCTGGATGTGGATAATACAGGTTACAATTTTTTCCTCAAAATGTGGGACTGCTTATTTTTCCTATGTTTGACATTATATAATCACAGTTATTGTAATTATAGGTATTCATTCTTTGTGATGAAATGTGGCTAGTGTAACAACATTCTTTAGATAGATGTCTCTGTTTCAGTGAGAAGGAAACATTTGGCAGTATCCCATTCTGCTGTTTAATTGAGTCATGTGAAATACGTGAGCTGGGAGAAGAATAAACAATCTTAAACCTCTGAACTTATGAACTAGACGTGTGTATTATGGCCCAGTCCTGGTCTAAGTGCAAATTATTTTCATGCTGTATTAGAAGTGCTATAGTAAAATAGGAGGAAATTCAGGGAGGAATAAATTAGCACCATGAGGGAGGTGTTATAGTGCAAGCAAGAACATCAGCTACCTACCAGTCATCTCTGAATGTGACCGAGCCCCTGTCATGGCAGACAGTAGCAGGAGCTAGGAGATGTATGTGCTACTGGATTTCTCTTCTCACAAAGGTGCATCAACAGGTATCTTTGGAACTGAAATGAAAACCTTTCCTGTTTTCCTAAGTGTCTTTCAAAGTGATAGAGAAGAAACACAACTGCTGTTTTCAGATTTTCTTGTTGCAAAGAGTTCTTTTATGAGCCAGAATTGTTTTATTATCTATGCAGAGGTGTGGATGCCTATGAACCTTATAATGTAAACAAGCTGTCAGATTTCACTCCATTTAGTAGCTGCAGTTCACTCCTAATTGCTTAAGACCTTGTACACCTCGTAAGTTCTAGGGGCTTGCCTCCTTGTAACATCTGTTCTGTTTGCCAGTCTTAAGTCTGCTTTTTCTCCTATATCCAAACTCTCAAACTGGGTATAGGAAGGCCAGTCAGCAGTGTTATGTTAAGCAGCAAAGCATCCTAAGGGAGTCTAGATGAGCTCTGTCAGGTATGCTCTTCCATGTGCTTCCTTCAAGGATAATGATGTTTTGCTTCAGAAAGCATTGTCAATTTCATTACTGCAATTTCCTGTGTTATACTGTAGGATCCACATCCTGACTTTTAGACAGATGACCTAAGCAATTTTCTGTGAAAGTTTGTCTGCAAATAGTCTAGGAAGAATCAAATAAAGGATATCCTCTATGCAAATGTGATATGAAACATCTAGAATAAACTGATAGGGGGAGCTGGGATGTGGGTGCTGGGATACCACAGGATTTTGGACCTCCTAATGGTGCTCTTGGAAGCTCTCAGTGATGTTCCCTAGAGTCAGAAAGTCAAGGAGACAGTGGCATTTTTGGGAACAAGGAGCCCCTGCTATTAGATGGGATATTCTCACTATATCCCCATTGCCTCTGTGCTTGGTTGAGTATCTCTGTCAGACAGTCTTCCACAGCCACAGCAGCCAACCTGCCCTTTGCACTAACACACTTTCTCTCTTATGGCAAAGCCTAGTAGCCAATTTATCCCCTTAGGAGGTGTCATCACTGGACTCCACATTGCTTCCCTTGCATTAATGGGGTTGTCTTAGCAACAGAAAGAAGTTTCAGGCGGGGCAAGGTGTGATCTCTGTTCTGTACAGCACAGTGCAGAATTCACATGGCCATACAAATGTTTTATGATAATAATTTCCCTTCCCTCCCTTCAACATGTTATCCTATTTTTCTTTCACCAGTTGAACTTCATTTTGTTATTTGTTGCCCATTAGGACTGCTTCTAGGAAGAACTGACAAAACCATTACTGAAATTGTTCACTTAAAGTTATAGGCAATGTTCAAAGCACCTGCTGCTTTGTTGAAACGTGCAGTTCAGTAGATTTTCTAGCCTCATGTTGATTGTGGGTTGCTATGCTAGCGACAGCAGCATGTGACAACATAAGTGCCACTGCTTGTACCAAGTGTAATCATCAGTGTGGCATCAGAAATGAAAACCAACTGAGAAAATGAGGAGCTTTGCTCCTGGACTTGCCAGCATGGAGATTTCTTACGCATAGTCATAACACGTGGAAATTCAGTTGGGATGGCTCATTCAGTCCAGGATCACCTGAATGTCTATGATCCCTGATTCCTGGTGCTGCTAGCTTTCAGAATATGGTATGCAAACCAGTTTGACCAGGACAAATATGATAAAAGAAGTTGAGTGCTGCTATAGCACCTTGCTAATGAGATGTAATTAGTCAGTTGGGAGTCATGGGTTTGGAAAAAAATTTCTGTCTGTTCTTATAGGAGGGGCAATATGTCTTCCTGAGAGATTTCATTCTTCTGTTATTCTGTGAAGATGGTGCCTGTGATGCCTAATCAGCAGCAGGAGTTGTGAAGGGACAGAGCATGGTCAGAGTAGATTAAATCTTCATGGCTTTAAGTTGCTATAATAGCTTTTTTAGCTGCTAATATCTTGACTGAAATGTGATTTTCTTTCTTTTTTTTTCTTTCCCTTTTTTAAAAATTTTTTTAATCTAACACTCAAATTTGCCATATTTTGACCCTAGAAGGACAAAAATTATATGCAAGACACCAGTCACCCTCTGCCAAACAATAAGCTGTAGAGGACAAGGACACTAAAGAAAGTGTTACACAGATGTCTCCTAGGTCCATTTCCGTAGGCTGATGCCTGAAATGTTTATCCTTTTACCATTCATATTTCCTAGAAGGATTCTGCCTGGAGTCATCTGCTGCAGAAAAATTCAGCTTCTGTAGTCAAAGGGGCAGGCCTGTACTCATGGCAGGACCAAAGCTGGGGGTTTTGGTCATGCAATGGAGTGCACAGCCTGTTGTACTTGGCTTCTGTTTGGGGAGGGGGTCCAGTCTGCCAGCCCCTCTATTTCTGAGGAATGCTCTGGGACTTTGCTCAGCTGAGCCCTTGGATGCTGCTGGTTTTAAGCTGCCTGGCACTGTAGAGTTGTTTCTCACAGTGCTTCCCATTGCAAGAACTGAATCATTCTGAATTTGTTGTTCAGATGGTTTTCTTTCTGGGGGATCAGTCAGCACAGAGAAGGAAAATTGGCTAATCAGTTTTACTTCTGTTTACAGCCACCCTCTCAAGCAGTATTCAGCCTCTCCAAGGTGTGAATTATAAACATTGAGGGACCACATTTATTTGTTTAGAGAAAGCCCTGACTCAGATATAATTAAAATCATATAAACATTTGTATTGCTCTTATGGAGTGTAAATTTAGAGAAAGTTTTTCATGAGAGGGTGTCTTCTAACCAAAACATCTGTGTTTGAAGTTATGAAGTTACGTTCATATAAGTAAATATATATGTTATCTACCTGTCACTTGTGATACTCAGTAGATGATAAAAATAAACTAGAATATAAAGGAAAAGAAATTGGTAGAAAATGAAGGAGGTTAGGCTGTCGGGTATATTATTGGTGAGCAAAGAAAATTGGAAGACAGGCTGAGAAGTGATGACATGCTGCTCGGTGTTTTCTGGACAGTCATTATTTCTGCAGGGAACATCTGCACTGCAAGGGTCCTTTGCAGCAGCTCACCAGCAAAGGTGAATAACTCCAGATTGCCTTATGTTCAGTGCATATTATATACCTCATCCGCATTTCAGTTGATTCTGGCTTCTCCTGTTTTTAAGATTAAATGTAATTCTGGGGTTGCTGGTTGAAGTCCTTTCTCCTCTGTAGACAGAATATGCCATAAAGCCAATGGGATGCTTGTGGCTCAAGTGGCAAGGATATCAAATCTGCTTGGTGCAGCCTTGGCCCCATGTAGGGCATTCAGGCAGGCGGTGCCACAGTTTTTATCTGCAACAGAAAGGGGATACTGGGGGTTCAGCCATATCCAGAAGTAATGAACATAGATATGTGTGCAAGAAAGGTATCCCTATTAAAGAAAGATCACTACTGACACTTAAGAGTAGCACCACCAAACACCAATCTCTTCCTGTTTGAATGGTGAGCGTTCAGTAAGTGGACAGGGGCTTTTCTAGGGCAGCTGGCTTCTATGCCAGTGATTGGTCCTACGCATGTTAAACTTTTATAAAAGCTGATGTGATTTACCACTGTGTAGACATAGCATCAGCAGGTTACTTGTAGGATGGTATAGAGATTCACCAGGTGCCATTCCCTCAGGCCAGAGTCTTGGGAATTGATGGTCTGTCATCCACAGCAGGCAATGCTGGTGCTCCCAGTAGCAAATCAGTGAGGAAGAGTCACTGTTGGAGCAGGCCAATATAGAAGCAAACCAGAATTTAATCTGCACAGTCAGGGTTGAGGGTACAAAACATGGGATTTCTTTCCATAACTTAAAATATGTGTAATACAGACATGTGTCAGAGCTGGTCACCCTGAACAATTTTGGGACCGCATTCATATATATCACTGATTTTATCTAGGATGACATAAATCCCACTGTTACTAAGTTACTGTTTTAACCACTGTGGACAGAGGGAGTTTTGCTTGTTTACCTGCATTGTATATGCTTGAGTTCAATATCAGCTGGTTGTGATTTGTGACACCTAGCTTGCGAGTTCCCGAAAAGCTTCCCAGATCTAACTTCCACCCTTCTACACCTCAATTTCTGTGGAAAAATCCAGCCCATTATCTTTAGATATTTACTTACAGAGAGGATAAGGGTTTGGCATACTGAGCATGTTAAAGGTTTTCTTTCCACCAGACGAGTTTACATAAGATACTGCTTTTATTTGCTGTGTGAATTGTTCTTTATATGAAGGCACTTCCTCAAACCCACATAATATCAGTGTACCTAGAAGTGAAAATACCAAATGCACTTTGTTTGATATCTTCAGGGAGGTTGAAACAATCACCATTAATCACTCAAAGATATGGAAAATACTTACCAAACAAAAAAAGAAAAGTCACTTCCCAATCAAAGATACCGTGTTTGACTTTCCTTTTAGATACCCTAGTGCAAATTGAGAGTTGCTGGTGTCAATTACATTTTGTCTGGATTTTCACGGGCTTAGCAGAGATAACAAGCAGGCCCCTTGGCTTCTAATCATGTTTGATGTTACCCTGATGAGTTGTTATAATCCCTTAAATGGCACCATGTGCTAAGAAATCAATTGGTTATGAAAATTACTCAGCTTTTCAGTTGTGCTAGTGTAGTCTGGTTTAATTGCCTAATTTTGCCTGCTAAATAAAGAAAATATTCGGAATTCTCTGTTGTACCACAACTCCAGTGAACATCCATATTTGTAATTCTCAGCGCAAAAAAGAAAGAGAAGTTTTGTATATGCAACACAGAATAACTAGTCACTAGTAAGCGCACACTCTTAACAAACACCTTAGCAAATTAAATTAAATTAGCATATGTAGTCTTTGATTGCAGACATCTAAATAGCATTATATAAGGACAGAAGTGAAATATCAGAGACAATTTACACAGCTGATGTAAAAACTATGCCTTGTTTTATTGTACTGCTGTCCCTTACCATTGTCTTTGCATTTTGCTCATTGCTTTAAGCTGAGACTTCAGCTTTTGTAGGCATTGTTGGCATAATGAGTCTTTGGGATATACAAAAGTAGAAATAGGAAGTACATACCTGTATCCAGCATAAAAGGAAATATTTGTGAAGTTGCATTCCTCTCCATAAGCTGTTCTTGAAAGTTGTATAAAAAGTGCAAAGATATGGTTAAAGTATTTACTAAATGTGTAATATACACATATTCATATATATGTATATTTAGCATTTATGAACATCTATCAGCTTTGGTTACATAAGAGGAGTATTCCATACTTAGAGAGTTCTTGATATTCTGGGGAAAATTTGAAGATAAAGTTTCACTTTTGCCTTTGATTGTATTCTTCGGTAAAACTCAAAACAATTGCAAAACAATCTTTTCAGAAGTTTAGTAAAACTAAAGAAGGAAATTAAGAATTGAGAAATATTTCGGTCTTCTTCTATCAGACTGTTCCCAGTGGGCAGAACCAGCCTCAGAGTTTTTCAAGTTCAGAACCTGGAAATAATCCAGTTCATGAAGTGAGATGTTTGAAAAACTGCTATTAATCAATCTATGAACTTCAATAGCTGATTAAAAAAAATCCCATGATATCCCTGAATAAGAATACCTGCAGCATAATTGGTTGAAAAGAGCTGAAATACTTGGTTTTGATCTTTTCACCTGTATATATCTACACAGTCTAGTTTTACTTTCCTGTGAGCAGATGCATGGCTTGGAAGAAATTCTGTTTTCCTGTCTGCTATACTTTGTGCACAAATGCTTGGATGTGTTTGTTTTCTTCTGAGGGCAACCTCTTGCCAGTGCAGATAGTGCAGCTTGTTTCTGCTGTTGCGTGTCTGTGCTTCAGCCCGTGGAATTTATGCATTAATGAGTAATAGGCCTACAAGTGCTACTGTGCACAGAAATGGTGTGTATGTGCTTCTCAGAAGCAAATGCATCTGGAACGCAGTTTTGAGTGTTATAAATTCTATAGTGGAATAAAATGACACAAATAAGCACACTCACATACATACTCAACAGGCAGCTGTTTGCTGTTAATTATCTAGATGTAAATTTCTATCATTTGGGAATATCATGTATAGTGTAGTTGCTTTGACTCTGGCTCTAAAGCCAAACCAGTGATACAGTTCACTCAGGTGTTTGCTTGGTCATCCTGTAACAAAGGTGAACAGATATATTTTTGTCTGCTTTTCAAAGAAATGCCAATATTAATCACTGAACATTTGTTTTGTGCTTGGAGTACTCTCCACTGTACAGAAACGCCTTGGAGCACTGTGAGTGGAATTGCTTAGGTAAACCATGAAAGGTAAGCATGGCATTTAGAGATAACATGAAGGGAAAAAATTGCAACAGCTTGGTTTCTAAAAAGCTGTATTACATTGAAAATGACCTGTCATACTTCTAACTCTGCTAGTGTGTCACAACTCACCACTGTCCTACAACCCTAAACCGCTGTAACGCGTGTCAACTGACTGTGCTGTATAGGATGTCAGGTATGCTTGCAGGACATGTGGTGTAGTAGAGAACAAGGTGAGCAACAGACATAAGCAAAAGGCAACATTTTTTGTGATCATGTGTGTAATAATAAAAAAGACATGATTGGTTGCACTGGGACACCCTTGTGCACAGACCTGGATGTATGTATTTTCCAAAGCAATCAGAATTATTGGCATCACACACTGTTTGCCCTTCTGGATAAGTTCATGGTTCATGAGACCTGCCAAAACGTAACATCAAAACAATGGTATTTCATAGACTTGGGATAATATTTTAGGATTTCTTATATCCTCCAGTGCACAATTTCTTCACAGAATTGTACCTGATAGTGGAGTATCAGAAGGAGTAGCAAGTGATAACATTCATCCCCAATATACTTCTCACACATTGATCTGTTTATTATCTGCTTGTGTTATATTTCTTTATTTTGTTTCCTTCCTTTTTTTTTCCCCCATGAGGAAAAATAGGGCACTAACAGTACTTCAGGTTCATAAATTTATTGTAATTGTTTTATTACGGTGGAAATTAAAAGAGCAGAACACAAGGAAGGTGTTTCATGTAAAGTGACAGTTGATTTTCCTCTGCTTGCCCATAAAATACCCCTTTATCCCAACCTTCTCTGAATATTATGCCTTATTTTCCAGAGAGAAAATTCTGTGCTTGGGGCACATTTCATTAAATCTTTGCAAACCATGGATGCCCAGAATATGTTCTGCTTAGCATAATCACATTAATTCCAGTTTTCACAGACATATGTGTTCCACCCTCCACATCTCTTAATTGCTAATCCCACCTCCATGAAGACGTTTTTGGGAGAAGCATGCCATAAAAGATGAAATTAAATTGTTCTGGAACTAGTTTCTGAATGTTACATGAAAGCTTTTACTCTTGTCAACACTGGCATCAACTTGCCTTTCCTTCAGATGAAAATTCTAGACATGAAGCAAAAACCTGTGCTTGTTTGAAGCCTGGAACATTGACAACATGCAGACTAGGCATTTTCTCAGCACTGTTGTGTTCTAATTGCTACTGGGAAATTTGAACGTGAGGATTGCTCAGGGTGGAGTAGGTTCCACTGGTAGGTCATCTATTCAGTCCTGGACAGGGTTATCCTTAATGTTGAGCATGCATGGTGCCTTGACTGAGACTGGGAAGTGTCACAGGTTTTTTTATCTACTGTTGTCTGTTTATATTCATGCTTGTCAATCCTAAGCTTACCCTTCACTGTTGTTGTCTGAGAGGGAAGCAAAAACGTAGGAGGAAATAAAAAGGAGAAAAAAACTAAACTGGGACTGTTAAAAGTGGGGAAATTAGGATTTATAGTAATAAGGAGGCACTGTGGAAGTGTAGTCTGGAAAAGGCCTTCATTACTGGGTATTTCAGTGACAGCTGCCTCCTCTGGTTTCTTACAAATTTGGCCCGAGGTAAAGGATGAATAAAATACTAACCTGACAACAGCTACTTCTCCTGGATGCAAATGCTCATTTCCTGATAAAAAATAGTGCAAAGAACTTCATAAAAAAAAGAAAATAGCATTATTAAAATTGTCTTCCTGAAAATATTGGCACATAGAAGAATCATCTAAGGATCATTTCATCTTGATTGTGCACTGTGCTGTGTATCCAACTACCTGAGATTTATGCTGCAAGCAAGCCATCCTTCAGGAGCATCTGGCTGGCAAAAATTTATTCTAGCCAAGAGGCAATGCAATTGTGTAAATCATCCTATTTCATGGATCTAATTCTTCAATCAATCAGCAGAAGGGGAGTAAAAGTTCTGAATGCATTGGTCATAATACACCTGTCTAACCTGGGATATTTCCCCTTATGTGACAGTGACATTTGAAGCTGTATGGGGAAATTTGTTTATCTGTTCAGAGTCAGATCCAGCTAACAGTGCATTCAACAACACATTACTCCATAAATACATGATATAGGACTGCCTGAAAAATGAGACTACTTAGAGTGAAGAAAAGTTTATTCTGGCCCTGAGAGAGGTGAAACTCAGTTACAAGAAATGGATGTGAGGCACAAGAAAAGATGTCCTTCCCCTTTCTGGTCTCTGAAAACTTTCAGTAGCTTGCAGTTCATGGCTAATGTTTTCAGGAAAATTGGATGTCTGTTCCCAATCCAAGCTCATGCAAACTGTGGCAACAGATTTCATATGGAAGTTCAGTGAATTGTTATAAAGGTCTTCTATTTCATACCCAAGTTTAATTACTGTAATTTTCTTCATGCAGTTTTTCACTTTCTACTTTAATAATAATGACATAGATAAATAGTAATAAGAGAATACAATAATAATTAAGGATTATAACATGAAACAGGAATTAAAAAAAAAGAAGCCAAGTTTCTGTGTCAGCAACACAGCAATAAAAAGGCATTAAGAAATAATCTTGGTCTGAGAGGAAGAAGCAATTCCTCAGGTACTAAAGCTTTAATCTAAATTCTCTGCTTTGCATGGACAGGAAGGTGTTCAGCCATCTCCAGGAGTGCAGAGACTCCAGACATCCTTTCCTTCTTCCCCTTACTTTATCTACTGAGCATGATGTCATATGGTATGGAATATCCCTTTGGTCAGTTTGGATCACCTGTCCCAGCTGTGTCTCCTCCCAATCTCCCATGCATCCCCAACTTCCTTGCCAGCGTGGCAGTACAGAAAGCAGCAAAGGCCTTGGCTCTGTGTAAGCTCTGCTCAGCAATGACAAAAACATCTCCATATTATCAACCTTGTGTTCAGCACGAATCCAGAACATAGCCCCATACTAGCCACTGTGAAGAAAATAAACTCTACCACAGCCAAAAACAGCACAAGGACTTAGTTAATTTCTTTCTTAAACTGAAACAACTAACCTAGACTGGATGTTCCCTTGTGCAGTGTCACATTGGTGCATCAGGTTGGGTTCAAAAATAGGTAGTGTTATATCATGTTTCTCATTTGTTTCAAGTGGAACTAAACATAGGCTGTGCAGTCTCATCCCCAAAATGGGAATCCTTATATTTTTAGGAGTGTCCAGGTGCTATTCCAGGTTTTGAAACAGTTTTAAAATTCTGTGTTTGTTGCATAGAAAGAATTAGGATTTGATACAGTACTGTGTAGCTATGCCTTTCAAATATAAAGAACAAAATATATGAGGAGATGAACAGGAATTTCATAATCATTTACCCAGTAAAGATCTGAGAAGTTAATTTTTTGCATAACTGCCTTGTCCAACTTTACTCTGAACTGGTACATAGCTATATCCTCCTTGCCTGCATCACTTGCTGGTTTGTAAGATTCTCAGACATGCTGTGAGCTGGAGTGAGAGGGAAGTTAATACACAATTTTTAATGCAAAGCTTTTTCTAGAGAGGTTCTTACAGGACCAGTGTGGGACCACCCAGGCATAAGGAGTCCTCCAAAACATGCTATCCTCTTGTCGAACTGACATTTGTCTGGGAGGGACAGATGATGCATCTCCCTTGGCTCTCTGCAGATGTTCTCAGGTGACTGTATGCAACATTAATCACCGATGCATCCAGTGAGCTGTCATGAAGGTTTCATGCATCCTAGAGCACTGTGAAATCCCTTCTCCAGGGCATCCATTCGTCCCTACGTTCCTGGGATGGTGAACACTCTGTGGGGTAGAAGATGTGAGCTGAAGACAGATTCACCAAATGAAGTCGTTCAGGATCAAATACATCCCTACCTTCCTTGCAGATACCATAATCTTCATCTAAAGAGAAGATTCTAGTCAGAAAAGTTAATTAAAAGGGATGGCTGGCTTCTATCTTTTCTTCCTCAAGCAGAGGGTGGAATCAGTTGTAGGCTATCATCTCTAATTAGAGAGATGCACCAAATGCACCTCAAAACTGGAGAGGTTAGGACAGTAAGAGATGCTTCTTTTGTTACTTTGTTCTTCCATGTCTGGGATGCCAGTGTTGATCAAAGTCAATTTTGTATCACCTCTTGACAGATTTTCCCAGTGCACTGTGTTTAGTAATTTACAGCAGAACACTTTCAGCAATAACCATAACTGACATCTGAAAGTGGTTTATGTTCATTTAAAAGCTTGAGCAATATAAAAGTTAGGCAATGTTTGCAGGAGAGGTAATATTGCATATTTTAACAGCCGATGTAGCTGAAAAGGCATGGGCACATTTTCAACACCCATGCCCTTCTCAGGATTGCTGCAGAGACAGAGGCTATAGAGAAATAGTCCAGTGCTTCCCTTTCAATTGTGGCATTTCTAAAATGGCTCCCAGTGCTGCAAATCAGTACAAGTTTAGAATAAGTCTGATTTACAGCTGTAGCATATTTTGTGAGTCTGGAAACTCAATAATATTTTATTACCTACTAAAGAAGTTGTTTATTTAAATGATTCCTTCTTGTGGCGTATACCAGAAGATAAATAGTGTATAAATGAGTAAACTGTGTGACTGAATGTTTTTTGACTAGACTTTTCTGTTTATTCCACAATAAATACAGATACTACTATTATATGTTCCATAAAGCAAAAAAAAAAATCAGCTAAAGGAATCAGTGTACCTTATGAGAACCACATGTTTTATCAGATTTTCGTTCCGATAGTCAGTTGCAATTGAAATTGGTAAGTTCCTATTTTCAGAGTGAAAAGCCATGATAATTCATGTGATAATTCTTTCAGCTAAAAAGAACTAGAAAATTTTATTTTAGAGATGCATAATTAGACATGATGGGAAGATGCCTTATTCCATTGCCTCACATTTCCTCTCCTATTAGCATGGTATTTATGGTTATAAGGGGGAAAATCAGTTTCTCATCTGACAAAATTCATTTATCTTCTGTTCATAATCTTGAACTAACCTTTTTCCCCTCACCCTGTTCTTGAAAGTATCATTCAACATAAATTGCTATCTGCAGCTGTTGTGCTATAAAAGGTAGTCTCCTTTTCCCTCAGAGGTATGGCATTTAATTTTGAAAACTGCTGTATAGCATTGGTCCCTCTTGGTCCTCTACACAAATAAGCAGTGAAGGAGTGAAAGTGTCCTGTGGTCCTGACCTCACCATATTAAAAATAGGGGTTTTGTCTACCCAGTGTCATAGGAAATGTTAAGGGCTCTTGTGTCTAAGACTGTGTTTTGCCTGATGGCCTAGGAAGGCCAACTTTCATTGGGGAAATTGTGTCTAATGGAACTGAAGTTTCTCTTCCCACCTCCCTTTGCCTCCATCCCTGACATCCACTTCTGCTGACTTTTTCCTGCCTGCTGAGGAGGAACTAAGATTATTTTGATGGTACTGTAATAATTTCTTATCCTTTTTTCCATCTCCAAAACTACTCCTTTTCAGCCATTGGCTCACCATTACCAGCTTAGTGTTCTGCTAATTGCTTGGTCAGACTTTGCAGGTCTTTTTCTGGGATGGGGGAGATTAGCAAGATTCAACATTGGCAAAAACGTCAGTTCTTGATGGCTAGGTGTGACAGGGTGACCTGTGTGTGTAGTCTCCTTTTCTTCTTGGCTCCAGCTACAGTAAGCATTAAATCTGCTACTAGTGAGGCTGGCTAATAGAACCTATTACATCCTGGCTGGCATTTGTCATGCTTAATTGCAGAAACATAGTGAAGTTCATGTTGGAATTAGTGGCTTGCGTTTCCGTTCAGTCAGTGCACAGACATTGGTATTTCTAGAGTGGGATTCACAAGGTTTATTTTAGACTTTTACAGTGATTATTTCTGCCCAAAGCCTGTGAAAAAAAAGAGTGTAAATGCTAATCTTAAATGCCTGAAAGTAAAAGAATTAGGTGCAGTGTCTACAGTATAGGCAGAGAAAGTTAGGTGAGATTGATCTCACTGCAGATGCATTTTACAATCTTCTCCCCTCTTTAGATAAAGTGGATAAATGTCAACTGCTCCAGCATCCACTGTCTCTAGGAATGGAACTATACTTTGCTGGGGACTGCTCTCTGCTCCAGACCCTCACAACCATTGGTGTACACCAATGCACCGAGCTGGAGCGGCAGATGCTGCAGAAGTTCAGGGTTGACTTGGACTTTATCATCCTCACAGCCATGGTTCTCTAGCTCAGGACACTGGAATCCTCTTAGCCCATCATCAGTGTTGAAGACAGAGGCGAAGAAAGCATTAAATATTTCTGCCTTGTCTATGTCTCTGTTTGTAAGGTGACTATAATGTTGACAATTTAGCCTTGGTCAAATAGAATCTAAATTTTTGCTGAGGACAACACTGAGTTTATGGCAGGAGAACAATAATAGAGTCCAAATTGGAGCTTTCTAGATAAATCAATTCTGATTTTGCAATTAGTCTGTTAAAGTTTCCGCAGGTTGTATAAAATGTTGCTAGTCAGGCCAATGTACTAGTGAATTTTTGTCTTGAACAGAATGTCTTATAAAATATGACAGAACTGTCATGACTTTTTTTAGCAATCCTAAAATGTAATCACTGTTTTCTAATGCACTTCTTAATATTTTAGTGTTTCTCACATCTCTGTATCTTCAGAAAACAACTTCTTCCATTGAAGTGCTGACATTTTCCTTAAATAAGAAACTCCAAACACTAAACTTCGTTTTTACAAAATAAATTATTCAGTAAGTCTTCTTTAATTATCTCCTCTTTGACTGCTTTGTTGTCTGAATTGTTCATTGGTCTTGCAGAGAAAATGAATCCCTGGATTTCCCTAATGGTTATTGTAGATATCAACTGTAGTGTTCAGACTCTTCAAGGGACCATTCCCATGGCCTAATCTCCAGTGCTCCCCAAAGCTTGTCAGTGATTACTCCAGTATGTTTTAGTAGTGTCTGGGAGATGGGAGGCAGTGCTCACTGCTGGGTTTTGTTATCCACAGAAAAAGCTTTGCACCATTGGAAAATGCAAGCTGCATACTGATTAATGTGCCAAAGACAGCTAAGGTCATGGTTACATGTAAAATAGGAAACTCGCCACATATTGGTAGGACAATCAAACACGATGGAGGAATGGACGAACCATGCATAACAGATATTAGCCGCATCACCTAATGGACTATTGGAAGGTGCTTGGTTGCTGCTAAGAGTAAGCTGATATAAGCAGCTGCACAGCTGAGTAAACATGCAGCTTTCATCCTGCACCATGTGCCCTTCTGTTTAAGTAGTGTGGTGGTGTTTAGTCTTGAAGGCTTCTGCATCTCTGACTGGCAAACAGACTGGAGGCAGTAGCATGGAAAATCCCAATTCCTTTGTTCTCTGCTCCTAGTGGAGCATTGCAGTTCAGGCTAACTCTTAGTAATCGAAGTAGTGTGTTGAGCTGCGTGGAATTTTGAGACAACATCCTGGTGAATCTATACCTTCTGAAATTGTACTCTGGGCTAGATAGCTGAAACCTTTGGTAAGGTTTACCATTCCCTAGAAAGTCATCCTGCATTTGGATGTTACCAGGTGAGGCTGGATGTATCAGTCAGTCACTGATTGGTGGGACTGTGTCCTTCATATCAAACCACTGAGACTAGACTGGTGCACAGCTGAAAACAATTTTTTTCCTGTTAACAGGCACTTGGTGACTGTCAACACCAAACTTGCAAAGTCAAAGTTCTTTTCTCATGTCCAGACCTGGGATGACTTTGTCCTGAAGATGAAGTCATCTTTGGCTTTAAAATCACTGTATTTGCAGGAGTGTGCAACTGTGGCATGCAGTTAACCTCTTGAAATCCAAGCAGCCAAGCCTGTCTCTTTTTCCACAACTTTTCCAAAAGAACAGCAGATTATTTTATAAATATATTTGTACTAAAGATACTATAATTTTTTTCTTTCCCAATATTTTTAGCAAGTTGATTCAGTCTTTAATTCCTAAACGTGACAGGTGAACTCTCTGGGCCAAGTTTTAACTTGCAGCTAGTATTTATAAGGGAGAAGTAGGCCATGGAAAACCAGGCTTTGAAATGGAAATTCTGCCTCAGCTACAGCCACAGCAGTGCTGCTCAGAGCCCTATTTTGTTTTGTTTTTCCCATCGTCAGCCAAATCAGGCTCACCACTCCTTGTTCAAAGGAGAAGTGTTAACTTTCCAGAATTCCCTGTGCTGCTGCATACGAGTCCTATAGACGTTGTCAAATGCCGTATCCGGTATTCCATGTCTTTGAGCAGGTCTTGAGTTTCTAAGAAAAGGCTATTCTTCTCTAAGTACCAGAGCCCTGGAGTTAACTCTAGCATACAGTGACCCCAAACAAAATAGAAGGTATGTTTTCATATTCCAGTGCTTGCATGTAATTCTAGACCAGTGTATGCATGTCTGCAGGATAACCCTACCCCAGCTGTATGCTTCCATCTTAACAGACTTCCATTAAATCAGTAGCTGATCTTACAACATGTGTAGAGTAAACCAATATTGGATATTTGTGGGAACAGTCATTATGTCATTGGAGAGTTTCTTACATGTTTGCTTGATAACAAGTGAAGTGAGATAAGGTTAGCTGATCATCAAGCTGGAGCTGCTGCACGATTGGATGGCCACTATAATTGTGAGCTACTATAAAAGTATTTCTCTTTTTATGCTGTCTCTTTTGGAATTAATTTTGTTTCTAAATATATGAATTCTCATCTCATTCCATTTAGAGAGGTCCTATGTTTTGGCAGATGGCAAAGCTTTCTGTGGAGTGGCTTGCAAATGTTGGGGTGTGAAGTGCACTTGGCGATGATGCTCAGAAAATGATCTGATGAGATTTGTGAAGTGTGCTGTAGTGGTATACAGTACCTGTGAGAACAAAACCATGAGCACAGTGTAGCATGCCCAGACCTTGCACAGGATAGCATAAAGCATAACTCCTTGGTGTTTTCTCCAGTGCTGAAATAGCAGGATTTTAGCTGACGGTCTTGCCTGGCCATCTGGTGAAAGACTGTGAAAGAACTTTACAAGGACTAATTATTTCCTAGATTAATACTGCTGACAAGTACTCCATGAGGCAGTGTGTATGTTTGCAGGGTGTTATGCTACTAGAAATGCCATTAATTATTTTGCCTGTGATTCACTGAACACTGCGATTCTGTATGCTGGCGTTCTGCCCCAACATCACCATCTGTGTATACCACAGTATTTATTTCAGACCTTTCTGGAGATTTTTCCATTTTCAGATTTAAGAGCCTGAATTAAGTAAATCTTAATATAAGGCATTAAAACAATCTAATTTTTTAACACAATTTTCCTCTCAAAACTTGTCAAAATCTGCTTACTAACAATATGCTCAGTGAGATATACTCTTAGCATAACTGCTCTCAGGCACTGCAGTTTATGCTGAGTTTAAGAGTCCTATGCATTGATTAACTTCTCCATGTTGTTTCTTTTTAAAAGAAAAGTCACTGTGACAGTGACTTTTATATACCTTGTAACTAAGGTATAATATTTATTGGGTTATAATGAGAATATTAAAAATACTGCATTGGTTATCCATATTAAAAATATTTATGCTGCATATGGAAACAAATCAATAATTTTATCAAAGATATCAACATAATCCATGTAAACATCAGAAATGTTAAAACAATGATAGAAATATTCCTGGTTTCAAAATACTAGAAATACTAAAGTTTAAACTGGTTTTGCTTTCACAGTTTTACTGGATTCTGATTGATGATGATTTTCTTACCAACACAGAATTCTGATGCAATTCTACATCTAATTAAAAAAATGTTGCTTTTAAATGGATTTATCTATAGAGCTCTTATTAAGAGTAATATCAGATTAAACTGCCCATAGGTTCTCTTTGACCTTCTGTATTACTGTGGCTTCAAAGTCTTTTAACACTTAAGGTGTGCAAAACCAGTTTGGTATAACAAACTCCTCTAGATTTTTCTCTTGTTAAAACAGATGTCCTGCCTTATTTACTGTAAAATGGAACAATCACCCAGTGGAGCAACACATATGGTCTAAATTCACTGACCTATATTCATTGGTAAAAAGAAAATTTCTGGTGAAACCTCAGGGAGGGAAGAAACATCGTGTTATCCCTTCAGAGAGAAAAAAAAAGGGAATCAAAGAGTTTATAGAACACTGGGGAGTTTATTTAAAAGAAGAATGTTTTTGGGGTGGATGACTGTGTGGAAAGAAATAAAAAGCTTTTTAGACTTTTAGAGTGGAAACAGGCAAAAGTAGTAAAATTTGTACATAGATAGGATGAGATAAAATGGAAAAGGTAAGATTTATGATGGGCTAGGAAGAGGCACCATGTTAATGGAGCAGGGATGCTGTCCTCAGGGAAAAGGGTGTTCTTGCTTGGGAGAAACCTCTGGGTTTTGCAAACTGTGCTCAAAAGTATTACCCAAACCCCAGAGCTAGTTCATCAGCTTTTCAGGAAAAATAAATTATTGCTGATTATTGAAAAAGGAACAGGTAAGATGAGACTACATGACTCAGTATCTTAGACTATTAAACTGCTTCAGGGATGCAGTCACTGTTTCACAAGTACTACTGCAGTCAACCTAGAAACCTCTTATGAATGCCCAAATAAAACCTGTATCCTTTCTCTTTTGTTGCATTTGCATTTGGCAGAAGTTTTCCATATTTGCATGAACCTCTTAGTGCTGTAGCACAGCGTAACTCAAGAGCTTGCTCCAAATGCAGTCTGCCTAACCCTGACTCTGACTGAAGAAGTGCTTCGTACCCCACTGAGGGGACCTGTACCCTAAAATCAGAATGCTGTTGACACTATTATTAGTGATGACCTAGAGAATTAGATCTATTCCTTGTACATCAACTCTCAGCTCCCAGTGCATGGTTTCTCAGAGAATCTCTTATTCTGTGTGGTTTTAAGTCCAGAGTAGGTAACATACAAGCTGAGTTATTACTGCAACATAGGACAGACTCTTGAACTGCAAGAAGACAAGTGCTTTTACAAACCAGGCTATTTGCCTAATGTACTTTCAGCTACCAAAAGCCTGGGTGGTGGTTTTCCTTGAAGCAGTCAAACCTGTTTTTCAAAGGCTTTTCCAGAGCCCTGCCCATAGGCTCCAACATTCTAACTATAGGAAATTCTATTGCAAAGCAGGGAGCCAAGATTTAGCTGAGTTTAACTATATAAAAGAGTCAGGATGATTCAGGTCACAAGTCTAACTTGAATTTACATCAAGAAAGCCCCTGTCTCTTCACAGGTTGCGGAGTATATCTGCATGACTTGCTTAAACTCATCACCCTCCTCTTGGGCAGCAAAAGTTTGCTGAAAAGATACTCTGCTCTGCAGAGATGAAGTGATTTGCCCACCATTAAAATTGGCTGGAGTCCAGAGACCAGAGTTAAGACTGTCAAGGATGAGACTCCGACCAGATGTAGAGATTACTCTGTAGGTGTCTATGTCTGAACTATTCCTTGAGCAGCCTTCAGCTGAGCAGAGAAAATCAACTTAGAATGACTATATAGAATGGTACATAGAATTTCTGAGTTGTATTAATCATGCCCTGAAAATACTTAATTTTCTCTGTTGTTTGTAAAGGGAACTTGAGGTGACTAGTTCAGCTGTAGATGCTTGCAGAAATGTGAAGTGAGTCCAGCCTCTCATCAAATCCCTTACTCTACAAATGCTGGCTTTTAATAACAGCAAACTTGCAGGGAATTGCAGCTTCTCTTGGAGCTGTGCAGTGGTATACGGAATAGACTAGACAGGTTGGGAGATTGTCAACTGAGAGTTCAGTTTTAAACCCAACTAAGACAGTCTGCTTCTGAGTGTTGTGAGTGATGAACCACAAGTAAGTCAAATCTCAAATCTTGATTCTAGTCACTTTTAACAATGAAACCCCAAAGGATAGGTTGTTGCATGTTATTGCATGCAGGACATGAGCTAGTAAGAAACAGCTTTAGTAACAATGATGGTTTAAATTTAAGGTCCCCATCCACACTGTTTTCAGTAGTTCTTTTTGCCATCTCACTTGTTCTTGTTCAGTGCTCTAGGGACCCCTTTTCTCACATAAACATCTGCCCCTTCTCTGGATTCCAGGTCTGAGGCTTTCTCACACATCTTACTTGCTCCAGATTCTCTAAGCTTTGTTTCTTTTCAATGCAGGGCCAGACTGTTATGACAGCAACTTGGGTTGGCTTAAACAATGTGCAAGGGTAGAAAAATTGAAAAAAAGCTGAGTTGTGTAGTGTGAAATGTCTTCCCATGGAATAGCTGAATGACAGAGCATTAGGCAGGATAAACCTGAGCATCACAGATGATTTGAATCTGTTGCTCTCTCACAGTGTGATGGTACCCTGTGTGCTTGAGCTATGTCTGTGCAAGGGGAGTAGACTGGATGGGAGGTCTGAGCGCTCTGTCTTAACTTTCCAGCTGCTATTTATATTACATTACCTCACAGAGCATTCAACTGAGAACAGGACCTTGTTGTGTGAAGTACAAGGAGTGTACAAGCAGTTTTGTACAGTCTTTGACCAAAGACCACAGTCTTTTGGTGAGTCTTGAACAGCCTTTGACTAAAGTAAATGCAAGCTAAACACACAGGACAAATGAGGGGTGATATAGGAGAGAAAATTCTGTGGGAAGCTCACCATGAATCAAAAAGAGATGGAGTATACATCTATATGTTTTTTGGTAATTTGATCTTACACTTCAGTCATTTTTTTAGGACTTTAGTGGCCCATGCTAGTTAAGCAGGTGAAAAGACACATGCTGCATGTGAGTCAACCCCCAACAATTAATTCAAATGTGCTACAGCAGGATCTGATCTTATAAATTGGCACGCCTTCAAGTTACCTCTTTTAACAAAGACTGAGATGGAGCCAAGAATGTGCAAAGCCTGTATCCCTAAAGATTAAGCAGATCTCTCTCTGGGTCCCCAAACCCTAACATTGTGTTGTAAGACTTGAAATAATACCTTCTCAGTAGATTATACTTCTCAGTGAAATGTCTGTAATGTATGTTATTATATTCTTCTGTCCCAGATTGGCTGCGTCATCATTGATCTTGAGGTTTCTCCAGATTAGTGGGATTAGACTTTTTTAAAATGGTAGATATACCCAAGTATGTTTTCAGTTGCCTTCCATAGTCCAAGTACACTATGGTATAATCTCCCTCCTTTACTAAAGGCCCTGTGTGTTGCATTCTGAAAGGCTTACACTGAACCATACTTATCTCTTGAGTAGCCCCTTTTATATAAGGCACTTCTCCACAAACTTTCCAAATTTCTTTCCAAATTTACTCTGCCTAAATATTTTAATTTCATTTTTTTGGGGTGTGTGTGTCTTAACGGGACTGAAAAGAAAATGGGGTGACTTCTTCCAGTGAGTAATGGTTTCTGATCATGGGAAAGTATCATAACAATGTGTTTGCTTAGCTGCAGATTGACTCTGTGTGGACAGGCCACCCAAACATGAGCCTTGTTTAACTGTTTGAGGGAGCTGTGTACCATCTGTACAAGAAGTTGTGTTGCCAAATGGATGCATCCATGCCAAGAACTCTGCTCCCATCACGAGCTGCATGTGCAGGTGTTTGATTGTTGAGGGCCAAGAATCCCTGATAGCAGGATCAAATTGTCTGTTCTTTTTCTTAGCAGAGCAGTGAAACTATGGCACTTCTTTTTTACCTGGAGGGCACTTTCTAATCCATGAGTCCTGCCCCATCTGCAACAAGTTTCACATTATATAATCCCTTTAGAATTTTCCCATCTTCTATTTTAGAAATACCTGGATAGCAAAAGCTTTCTGCTGTAAAGGCTGCGAATTGTCTTCTATTTTCTACCTAGATAAATTGACTTCTACATTGTACCAACTTGCTTTTGTGACCCAAATTTAAATATCTTTTCTCAGGTATCATTCCCATAGTAGATTTTCTTAGATTAACTCCTTATGCTCCCCTAGAGAGGAAAATCAGTCTGTCCCTGCTTCTGTTTGACTAAACAAGCCTCATTTTCTTTACTCCTCTCCCAAAACAGGTTTTTAAGTTACCTTAAATGTAATTACCTGTGTGTTACATTGAATATGGCTTGCCAATTGGGTTGCTTGATATCTCACCAATGCTTTATACAGAGGCCCTTAAATTTGTGAGTCTGTATTGAAAACACTTCTATAAGATTGAATTTGCTTTCGTTTTGGCAGCATCACATCATAAACTCACAGTTGCTTTATGATCAGTTGGTTGCAACATTTCCAGATGATAAACATTCAAGTTTTAGCTGTTACTTCTGTAATGAATCCATAAAGGCAGGACAGAATTGTTATGATCTTACTGACTGCCACAGAAAGCAAGAGCTGGAACAAGGACAGACCTGAACGCAGCCTGATCCCACCAGCGCCAGATGTGACATCAGACTTTTCTTGCAAAGCTTTCTGGTTTTAAGCAAGATAACATTGATATCATGGAAGTCATGGGAATAGATTATTTTCATTATTGTCCTTGTCTCCAAGATAACATCCCTGATTTGTGTAACGGCACAGAATAAGGTGAAGTCACATTCAAAACAGTTACTTTGCTTATCAGAAGGAAGCAGTTTTATTTCTGTAGGGCACAGCCATGGCTAATCACTTTGTTTGCATTTGTGTTTCTCAAAAAACATCCCACAGTATATGATAAGGATAGTGGCTTCATGCCACAATTTCTCACCCAGCGACCCTTTTTCTAATGACAGGGAAAAGGCTGATGGCAGGAGAGCTTTGGACCCTTTGCTCGTGAGTTGTCTGTGGAAGGTGTGTGTGTGCTGCTGATGGTTATCAAGGAATTAGAACAGGAAGGCAGAAGCCAGCCCAAATGCTGACATGTTGTAGTCAGATAGCTAAGCTCCTAGCTCTTAACATAATCTTTCACTGATCAAACAGGGATTGGGCTAAGCCGGGACTTGGCCGACTATAATATTGGTCTTGCCAAGGAGGTCAGGGCTAGGCCAGGCTGAGCTGGGAGCTGGTGGAGCAAACCACCGAGGCTGGCTGGTTGTGTAGCAGGGCAGACAAAGTCTCTGCAGCCCACTGGGGGACCTCTCTGAGCTGAGCAGCTCTCTCCTTAGGTTTCCAGGGAGGTGCAAGGATAACAGTCTGGGCCTTGCTGCAAAGGAAATGAATTAATGCAAGAGAAGTCTGTGAGTGGGCAAACAGAGGGAGGAATTTCTCAGTATCTAGTTTAGATGAGAAGAGGATATGGTTGCTCCTGAGTGTTCTTTTTAGTGAAACACTGGGAAACAAGGTGTAATAGGGAGTTACTTAGCCTGACTCCATTCACTTCTTAAGTTTGGATTGCAACCTTGCAGTTTTCTTGCAGTTTTTTCAACTTTTTAAAAATTCAAAAGGTTTCCTGGGAATGACAGTTTTGTCTGCAGAAGGCCAGAGTTGTTATTTTCAAGCTGGTGCAATTTCCTCCTCTTCTGTGATTGTACTTCTCTGCTGTCTTTGTGGTTCTCAGCCTATTCCAGCTTCTTTTATTTTTCCTTTCATTGCAAATAATGGGTTACTCAACACTTCTTCTCTCTCTTTTTTTAAATAATCTCATTATCCATTAAGATTGATTAACTGTTTCCTGCCTTCCTGCTTTCCCTCAGCTTTCCTTCTGCTGTCTCTGCACATATTCTTCAGCACTCTGATGTCCTCATGCCTGTTGTAGGAGGAGGCTAATTACTACAGACTTTGCACTTTCTTTGTAGGTCATGGTGTGGCTTCATGCCAGCTGACTTGGGCCCTTTTGTCCTGAAATGTCAAATAAAAACAGCTGGTCAAAAAATATTGACAGTATTATGTGAAAAAAATGTCAAAACCCCCCAAACAAACTATATTTAGAATATTTTTCATCTATTCTTGAAAATACTCTTGCAGAATTAACTTCTTAAAAATATACTTAGTTATCATTGTCATAGCTCCCTTCTCTTCTCTGCTTAGAAAAAACAAGATGGAAACTTTTCCAGAAAAAAATATATGGAATTTTAATGGTGTGACAGAGTTATTTTGATTGAAAACTAACCTGTTTTAGTAACCTGTTCTTTTAGAGGCAGCAGATGTTTTGCTGTGAGCATTCAGGTACTGATATCTTCTATCTGGTGACCAGTGACAGGACACTAGGGAATGGCATGAACCTGTATTTGAGGAGGTTTAGGTTTGATATTAGGAAAAGATTTTTCACCTGGAGGGTGATTGGGCACTGGAAGAGCCCCACCAGGGCAGTGGTCACAGCACCAAGCCCATCAGAGTTCAAGAAGCATTTGGACAATACTCACAGGCACATGATGTGATTCTTGGGGATGTCCTGTGCAGGGCCAGGAGTTGGACTCAGTGACCCTTGTGGGTCCTTTCCAACTCAGGATATTCTAGGATTCTATGATTTCTTGCCAAGAACTTACGGAAGATTCAGGTGCATCTGGAGGATGTAAGCCTGCACGGTGTAGTGCACTCAGCAGTTAGGTAGAAATACATGTTTTGATGCAGAGGGTAATGGAGTGCTCCAGGCACTTCATCCCCTCCCCATGGCATTTGGCACTGACTTCGGTACCATGCAAGAAATGAGGCAGAAGATTACACAACTGCCCTCTGACAATATATGTTTTTTAAAATCTGAAGCCACGAGTACCATGTGATAGTATTTACTCAAATATTTCTTATGTAAACTGTTTTCCAGAGTGAAAAGGCTGAAAGACAGAGAAAAAGCATTTCAGCTTGCAGGAGGAGCAGGCCATTACCATTCAGTGGTTGATTCCTGCCCTTTAGACTTATTTCATTGGGGTTTGGAGCTCAGGAGTAGAGTGAGATTCTCCATAGAATTCCATAAAGTTACAATTTTATTAGCTATATTTTCTTATCTTTTCCTCAGCAATGTCTGTGCAGGTAAACTTCCTAAACATTCAGACTTGTTCTTCATCTAGTTAAACTGTTAGAGTGGCGGTCAGAATAACTTTGGCCCATGAGGGTTAGTATTCTCCCAAACACTTTCTTAAAGTATCTCCAACATTTGAACATTCAAGGATGTAGTTGCCAGTATCCACCCTCTTTTGGGGGATAATAATGTTTGGAAGGATAAAGGTAGGCTGATGGACCATTTCAGGCTGGCTGTCCCCACTGCCCAGGAACATTGCTAGCCGTGTGTGCTTTTAGTCTAGGTGTGTGCTAGAAGCACTACCATACCACCTTCTTTCTTCATTTTTCTCTTTTATTTTTTTAAAGGCTTAGTATTCTTTTTGATTAGAAGTATGTAATTTCACCAAGAGAGCTGTGCTATGAGAACACAAATTACTGTATTTTATGGAAATTTAGGTGTTGAAGGGGCATTTTTGTTGTTTGGAAAAATTCTCACCAATGTAGCTTATACAACAATAGAGCTAAAACAAATGGGTGGAAAACATTTGCACAAATAGCAGTAATTGCAGCTGAAAGGTGTAATTGTTCTATCTTTATCTGACATGATGAGTTTGAAATAACATTCATTATAAAAAGAATTAAAAGGGATATTCTGTGTAAACAAAGTAACACAATTCACACAAGATAATTTTCACTCATGGTTTCTTTTTATATTCCAAACCTGATCCATTGATACAATTTTTTTGTGATAAGAAGAACTCAGATATGCGTTCTGTGGAGGGCACTCTTTCAGCTAGAGCAGGACAGTTTATGTCTAACAAGTAATCTGGTTAATAAACATAGGCACTCCTCCCTCAAAGTACCTCTTAAGAAATGTTGCTTTATATGAATTCATCTGTCACTTGAAATTATTTTAGTGCTTGATTTGGATGTATTTTTATCTAAAGATCCTTACTGGACTACTCATTAAATTCTCTTCAGTACTAAGGGTTTGTACAAGGCTAATTCGAACTTCACGTGAGCCCTGTCTTACTTACCCAGGGCTTTTGGTTGCTGTGTTTAAGTCAAGGCTGCCCACACATTGTTTCTTCCACCATCCTGACTGCAATATTCAAGTCAGAGCAAGATAAAATTAGATAATTTCCAAGTGCTGTCTGAGCTCTGAGATGTCTAGCCATTCCCAAGTAGCAATACATAAGTACGGGAGTATAATAGCTTGGAACTTAAAATCCCTTGATGTGATTATGATATAAGACTTCTGCTAATAGACTTCATTGATCCAGTGGTATTTTTTATTCTAACATGCAATTTACCAAATGTTTTCTGGATTTATTTATATTTGATGGGAAGCGGGGAGGGAGGAATGCAGATTTTCTTTAGCTTATAGGGTTTTTTATGTTCTCTAAACAATCAGGAATGAAATACTGGTGGAGATGCAACACAAGTAACAGAGACAATACGAACAAAAATAATATTTCTTAATAACTTGGCCGATGAGTCTTGATTAAGATGCTCAGCTTCCAAACCCTGGGCAGATTTTGGACTGGGAAGATATTAGCAAAGACAAGAGAACTAATGTTTTTTTCACTGTGTCAGAGCTCATCATTGCTGGCCAGGAGCATTGCCTGTGCAGGCAGCACATCATCTCCCTGCTCTTCATGGACATCAGGCATTCTTATACTTTTATCTCGCATGTCTCTGCCTGGTTTCTCAGGGACTGAAATGCTTCCACTTATCCACATTCTTGGTGTCAACACATAATGTCTTTGTATAGATGAGATTCAACTGTATGATCAAATACTATGGACTCTGTGATCTAATATTCCCTTCATCTTAAAAATCAATTCACAGAATCAAAATCAAAAATGCCCTGACAAATGCAACCTGTCATTTCTGAAATCTGTATCTTGTGGTTTGTCGTTCTTTGTGCAAGCCTTGTTTTTTAACAGAAAAAGTTCTTGCTAAATCATGTAACCATAAAGAACATCCTAAAAATGTAAGTATGTGCAGTGAGACGATAGTGCAGAAAGCTTTGATTGCATTTCAGTTGCTGCCAGTGCAGTTGTATGTCTTTGCTTTTGTGTCTATAATAGGGGCATGGGCTTCATATCACGTAGCAGAAATTGAATCAGAGACACTGTCTGATTGCTTATGCACTCACACCACTGGACTTTTGCCTACTCCTGCAAGATATGAAACTGGCTGGTATTACTCCATTAATAAAGAGGATAGATGCAGTAGAGACTTTGTTACCTCTGGTTGATGCTTTGCGCTTTCCCCAAGGACAAGATTAAAGAATTTTCTGCTTGCTTGTGCTTTGAACAGAACATTAGATATAAAGACTATGGGAGAGGAAGATGAAAGTTGAAACATGATTAGGTATACATGTATTACAGAGGAATAATTAAGGCCTTGGATAGGTTTTGCACACATATATGATGCAGAAGTATCCCCACAGCTTGCGACATTCTTCTTTTGCATTGTGGCAATGCCCACTGCAGTACAGTGAAGGGTCTCTCTCTGCCTGTTTTTTAAAAAACCTTTCTGCCTTTCAGAAAACCTTTCCATAAATGGTTGGTATTCATTCATTAGAAAAAAAAATAGTCTAGGCTGAAATTTACCACGAGGTGTGTTATTTCTGAAAACGTGTTTTAGCTATTTAAACTTAACATTATGTGCAAACAAGGGAAGAACCTTTCATGTGGCTATTCCGTACTTCTGAAATTACCTGGTGTATTGTGATTCACATTCTAAAGCTCCTACATAAGCCGTCTCTTTTTAAAATGCAGCTCATAATGTAAGATGCAGCTTTTCAGTGTGATGAAGGCAAAGGGGGGAAAAGGTATATGAAAATGGCAGCAGAGCTAATGATTGTGTGCACTCACTTCTGTCAGCAGGCTTTCCAAGATTTTTCAGCAAGAAGATGTCAGCTGCATAAATGTTGCTTGCATTGAGTGAATTATGGGGAAATGACTCCACAACAGCTGTTCTATTATGTCTTATCAACTGTATATGTATTTGTGTAATAGACCACAAATTCCACCTTCTAATAAGTTGTTGGATATGTATTTGCAGTTCAGATTTAATGTCTCTGCAGATCAGATAACGCTACAGAGAGTTTGCCAAATGATACTGGTGTGTAATTTTTGGCAACAGCCTTCCTTCTTTGAAAGAATAAAAAAAAAAAAGGCAGTGAATCCAGAGAAGCTATTTATAAATAGGTCTTCTTTATGTTTTTTTCAAGCCCAGCAATAATACATTAGCTGATTGAGTCTTTGTGAGATATTTTAATATAATGCCACAATGGTATTTAGACAGTTTGCCAAATAAAAGAAGACAAACCGCAGAGTTATTAAAAATGCAGTCTTGCAGTTTTTGCATTGTATTTACTGCCATCATTGTCAGTTAACCAGTGGAAACTTTCTTGAAAGTTAACTCATTTTCAGAAGGATGGAATACCCAAGAGGCACTCTACTTCTTTAGTGTTACTCCTGGCAAGGGGGCATTTTAATTCCTCCATTGTGCTTTTGGATATTTATATTCCCTTATTGCCTCGTTCAAGTTACTGTAAGTAAACAACGAGACTAGATGAACAAGCCACTAATTTTTCCATATATAATCCATTCTGTAGCATGAGGGGAATAGTTTCATAATGTTTATTTTTCAGTGCTCTCTTTTAATCAGTTTTTAATGACAATAGCAATAGTCTTGCTCCTGTGCCATTTGAGGCAGTAAAAATGCCCCTAGTAATGCTCGTGGTGCAGAACTGAGACACAGCAGGAGAAAAGTTCATTTAACTTTAATTTTCCTTTTCTCATTCTATTGCCTCTAATAGTGTTACTTCAGGAATATTGTATGTTAGACAGACGAGTTTAACAGCTATTCCTTTTCCAGATTTAATCCTCTAAGCAATTACATGAAAGACATTCAAGTGGATATCTGACATAATATGTATTAGTCCAGTAGAAACAAACCAGGTGTGGTTTAAGAGTCTTTATCACTCCTTTTGTGTAAGCATTCCAACAAGATCTCTAGCATTCTGTTCAGGGATCACTCATACTATCTTTGCTTTGGCCAGAATGATTAACAGCTCTCAGCGATCCCATCCTGGGAAACATCTCCAAAAATAGTTGGTAAATAGTTGGAGTTATATTCCCAAATCATCATTGACTCATCCATTTGTTAACTATATAAATGGATTGTGTAATACTGAACAAGAATAGCTCACTTCACTTCAAGACTGACAACATTAAGGTCTCCTTAGAGATCATGGTAAGAATGTGCCAGTATCCTAAAATATTTGGTGTCAAGACATCCTGACTTCCAAAGTGTAAGCTTCTGGCACTAAATCATTCTTATTATTTCATCTCCATACACTTCAAATGAACGCATGAAAGCATTACACGGCTTACTGATTCATTGTCTTGTCCGTTTTTCTGTGTCCGAAGCTCTACAACTGTTTCTTGTACAAACTACCAAAGCTGTCCTCTAGCCAGACATTCCAGACATTAATAATTTTTATTTGGAATCTCTCATACAGGCAGCATAGAAGTGTGAACAGTCATCTTTCCTCATGCTGTACAGAAGTGAGAGTTATTGTACTTGTTGTGCAAACACTTTGACGTGTACATAATTTTACTGCTCTGAGTCGTCCCCTTGACATATGTAAGATGACTTAAGATAACAAAGTTCAGCATGTATGGAAGCATTTTCTGGACAGGAGTGTAGAGTTCCCATAGTCATTATTTATCCATGTTGCATATATTAGTTTCTTTTATTGCTTTTCCCCAAAGTTTCATAGATAAGTTACAAAATAAGATTGGGAGGGAGGTCACATTATCCATTCCTCTTCTTCAAGGCAAGATAATCTAGAATCACATAATTTTGTCTAAAATGTTCTTGAAAACATCCAATGATAGTTCCATGTCTCCTTATGAAATTTAACTACAATGTTTGATGAACTACCTTACTGGTATGCAGTGGTTAATTATGGGAGACTGCTATCCTATTAAGTATTTATCTTGCTTTTTTCTTGATGTCCTCCAAATTCTTACTGAGTTTACAAACATTGGAATGCTCGGAGCTGTACATGAGGTGCAGGTCTCTCCAGTTTCAAGCAAAAGCAGTCTTTAGCTTTCCAATTGGTGTAATGTTTCTACTTCCAAGAGTTGTATTGCAATCTGCCTAACACTCAAAACAACTTTTATGTATATTAAAAGTACTCAAAATGTATTTTAAAATACAGTTAATAGTCCATATACAGTCCTTCTGTAGTTCTTTGAGAGCACGTAGGTAAATTGATGTCCACTGTTTTCCAGGACTGTCTTCTTTTCTGACTGTTTCCAAACATCTACAGTACCTTTCCAGTTAAGGATGTAATGAGTGAATATTACTGAATACTTGGCTACTAGTGCACGATGGATTGTGAGGTTGCAGGAAGTCAACCAACAGTAGACTTACTATTTATTGATCCTTTTTTCCCTCTAGTTGCTGAAGTAATTAAAAAAGAAAAAAATATTGCAGCTTTGGATCATTGAGAATTCTTTATTTAGGGAAAATAAAAAGCATAGTCCCACAAACCTCCTGAAAGAAGATTTTATATTGGCATTATTGTGAAGTTCTCTGTTTTGAAGGCCAGCCCTGTAGTTTTATTTGTGTCAGTGTAAGTGAAGGGGATAAGGGCAGGTGGGCCCTGCTGCAGGTTAGGCCAAAGCTTGGCTATGTCCAACTATGCATTCTTGCACTATCAGTCATTGTTCTGCTGTCCACTGTATCATTACATATTTATTCAGATTAAGCAGCACATTTTGCAAGTGGTAGAGTTGGTTGTAGTATAAATTCTTCTCCTTCATACAGACTGAAATGTTCTGCTTTATTTCTTTAGTTCTTTTAGATTTTCTGGTTATATTTTCTCAGCAGAAAAGACTTCTGTTTCAGTAACTTATGTACTTTCCCTTATAACTTGGAATTTGTGATTCTAGTAAAATTAGAATCTAGGATTTTATTGAAGGAATATACTGTTCAATCAGGTAGAATAAAAGAAGTTTTCATACAATTTTGTGTGATGCTTTTGGCTTGGATAGAATTGATTTTCTTTGTGGTAGCTGGTATGGGACTGTATTTTGGATTTGTGCTGGAAACAGTGTTGACAATTCAGGGATGTTTTTGTTATCACTAAGCAGCACTTGCACAGAGTCAAGGCCTCTTCTCTCCCTCACACCACCCTGCCAGTGAGTAGCCTAAAACTTTTACTTGCTCCACAAAGGTGAATTTGTGCAACTGAGTCTATTCTTGTCTGTATGTCACTGAGAGAATGATTAATTTTAATGTATTGAAGGGAATAGGCACTGTAATTTTCTCTCAGGAATAATATGCTGACAAAGATGTCACAGATGTGAGACAGGGAATTTCTTGTCCTGTTTCTCTGACATTTTTGAGTGAAAAAAATC
>NW_008687673.1:18367-65497 GCF_000695815.1 Acanthisitta chloris | reverse complement strand
CTGGTATTTAGAGTATTTTTACCTTCCATGTGTTTCCCACTGGTGTTACCAGAATCCTGGGACCGCTAACCATTGCTAAGTGCTTTTACAATTAATAGTTTAGTATTTAGATGTATCAGATGTGTGTTTTGAATGATCTTCTGAGTTTTGGCAAATGCACTCACTGACGGTGACACTGATTTACCTGCACTAAGTAAGATTTCTATAGGGGTCACATTCCTTTTGCCCCTTTCTTTATGTCATCTAACCATGGCCACACTATGAAATGCCTTGGCCAGGAGAGATCAAGACAGCCTAAAACTCAATAGACTTAAAAACAAATATTGTGGCATGAGGGAGGACTGTATGCTTCTGTTTGCTGAGGACATGTGCCTGCCAATTTTACCTGAGCTGCCTTAACTCACTGATAAATGTTAGGTACCATGTCTCTGCCACATCCTTGCTGGCTCCAGTATTGTCCCTGGGCCCAGCCAAAGAGCAGGGCTCTTAACTGCAAAGTAGCATTACATTATGGGTTATCCTTCCTCCATTCCTGGAGTGCTGAGCAAATGATGACTGCTACATTTTCTTTGTACTGTTTTTGGGCAAATTTCACTGTGTTGGATATAGAAACAGTCATTTCAGACTGCACTGTGTCTTGTTCAGTGGCGTTTCCAGCAGTGTGTCCTTGATTTCTCTTCCTGTGAAGTTACTTCACCTTGTCCAAACCCTGCTCACAGCTGGATGAATTTCCACATTAGGTCAGGTTGCTCAGGACCCTCCAAGGATGAAGAGTGTATAACCCCTCTGGGTTATCTGTACCAGTGCTTCACCTCTGTCATGACTTTTTTTCCTCTTACATTAACTAAAATGTTCCTTATTGAAGCTTGCTTTTATTTTTGCTTCTTTTCCTTTGGCTGGGAACCTATGAGTTGAGTTAGGTTTCATTTTCTCTTCTATTCACCTTTTTAGGGAGTTGAGAAGAGCAATTAGGTCCCCTCCATGCTCCATTCTTTCAGGCTAAAATGCCTCAGATCCTTTGACCTATCTTCGTACATCTTACGCTCCAGATCTGTAACCCTTTTGGTGGCCTTTCTCTGGATCCTCTCCAGTATTAGCAACCTGAGGCCCCACACTTGGACACAGTGCTCTGAATGCCTCATGCATGCCGAGCAGAGGGAAGGATCACTTCCTTGACCTGCTGGCTACTCTCTGGCTAATGCAGCCCAGTACATGCTTAGCCTTTGCTGTAAGGACACACTGCTGACTCACATTCAGCTTGTCCTCCACCAGCACTTGTCCCCCAACCAGCTCCACCAGCAAAGCTGGAAAGTCTTGAGCAGTTCCTTGGGAGACTACATCCTTCTCCCTTCAGTTTGCAGATGTAGTCAAACTCGAGGAAGGGAATTTGCAGGTGCTTCTTTCACAGCACCCCATTTTTTTGGACCTGATTTCAGTGTTTTGCCTTGAAAGCTCAACTGGTCTTCAGCATGTGCTGCAAAGCCTGAAACTCTTCCTGGCTTCAGAAGGAGGGAAAACAATTGTAAAGCTGGGGTAAGTAGAGAGTGGGACTGCTCTAAGTTGAGACCTGCAACTCGAAAGAAACATCTCTTTCTCCTTGGGTTGAGGAGGTGAGGGCTTGCTAATTTTCAGCTGTATGTACAGGAGATGTCTGACACACACTGTGGGTGCTAATCAATAACATAAAGCAAAACAAATATAAGCCAAAAGCTATTAAATGCTTCTTTTTACTGTATGTAAATTTGACGTTGAAAAATACAGTAGGGAAAAGAATTCCCCAAATTCACAATAAGCTTTTCTTATTTTATTTATAGACGTAAGGAATACATGGTGTCAATAAAAAGGTGATAGGGTGATGAAGCTGAACCAAATTTCTGTTAATTTATGAAAATGGGGCTGCTATCTTTTGACAGACAAGTTTTGCACATGGTTTTGAGCAACACATGCAAATTTTTTTAAGCTGAACAAATGTAATTGTTTACAGAGCAGTGTTTTCTGTGGAGTAGTTGTAGTACACTTTCAGGATCAGTAGCAGCAGGCAGGTAATGCATTAGTTGTACTTGACCTTTCTGAATAATAGGATTTTGCATTCTGTGTTCTATGCTCTTAAATGAGAACTTTCTTGCCAGTTCACCCTTGCAGAGCCCTTGGCCACCACAGACATGTGGTGCAGGTGAACAGCAAGGCATCTGGACTTCCAGCTTCTCACTCAGTCAGTGGCTTGAGTGGAAAAATTATGTATGTGTCTTGTGCCTTACTAAGAGCTGGAATGACACCTGGAAACCTACTTCATGTACTGTGAATAAAAACACACCAAGCTTTATGCCCTTCAGTTGATGGTAGTAACTGATGTAACTAGGCTCCTCTAGTCCAAGCCTAGTCTGGATTATAACACAGTTTTCATCCTGCCACAACTTTTTAAAACATATTGTGTTTTTCTCCCCCTTAGATCTGTAGTCACAAGGAAAACTGTTTTGGAAATGTAGATCAAATTATGGAAGATGTTTTTTACTGAGGTTTGAGCAGATGAGCAGAATTTCTGATAATGCTTTACCAATGGATTGCCTCTGTGTATGTGCAGTAATGGTTCAGAATGTTTGCAGTAATGTTTTGGAAAGTGTGACAGCATTACTGAACTGGTGGTGGTTCAAAGTGGAATGTGCAAACCTAGCAATCTAAAATTCGGGTTCTAAATTTGTATTTGGGTATTCGGTTAAGAACTGACAGTTACCTGCTGTTGCATTCAGTGGAATTCAGGAAATTATGTGGAAAGACAGTTTACCCTTGGCTACACTTGAAGTTAAACTGAGTTCAGCACCAGCTGTAACTGCCTTATCAGCAGTGGGTAAATTTGCTGGAGTAGACAAAGCTTCTGAGTTTCTGGTTTTTTTGCTCAATAGGAAGCAAATTTATGAACTTTTTTTTCGTGTTTGAGTGTTACAACTAAATATATTTTTTTCTGTCTCCCAGATGTTTTTTGGAAGCCAGGAAAGATTTAGCAGTCTTAGCAAAAAAAACAATGATCGTTTTGGAAACATTGCACAGTCTTCTTTTTATGTCAAGATTTTGTGCTGTACAGAAATAAATTAAGCCGTGTTTTGGGGCCTCACGCATCCACTGTCCAGCTGTTGAAGATTTTGTGATAAACAGCAGTTCATGTTTTTGGATAGAAAGGGACTCAGTAAGTTGCTGGCTGGGCTCTGTGAGGTGAAGGTGCTCAGAAAGGATGGGCTTTCTCCCCTTCTGACAGAGGAGAACAGGAGCTAATGGTGCATCTCCCACCTTCACTGTGATCTCCTGTTTACGTTAGCGGCACTGTGCCCAAGAGCACCCAGTGGTACAGTGGTGCCTGTGTGGTAGCCCTGCTAGCATCTGGGGCAAAAGAGAGACTGTCTTGTGCCTTGTGTTTGTGGTCCACTCTGGAGTAATGTGTCCATATGTAACAAATGGGGTGAGCTGTGGCAGCATGGAGTTGGTTTGAGACATTATTTTTCTTCTATTTGTTTGCACTTGTTTGGGAGGAATCAGTTTTTGCCTTGACTATACTTGTCTCCAAAAAAATCTATTTACCGCTTTCTTTCTTGCCATTTTCATTTTCATTTGCTCTATGGTGTCTTGGGGTGATAAGTGATAAATTTCTTTCCTTTGGGCTTTTGGTTCAAGCTTTTCTTGTGCTGCCTTGTGTTTTGCTCATGGCTGTGGCATTAGAGATATATGTGGATTGGGCTGAGGTCTTGCCTTGCTTGATTTACTCACTCTGACTCCTTGAACAGTCCGGATGCCCTTATCTAGTACTATCTCTGTTCACAGTGGCTATCCCTGAGGTTCTGCTTTTTCTTTGAAGTCTTGAACTGAATAACATTGTGCCTCACAAAGTATGAACTGTTTCTACACCTTGAACCAGGTGTACTTATCTGGAACTAAAATAAAACCAGACATTTGTTCAAGATAAGGTTATTGTGATTATCAATCAGCCTCGTGGTTGCCACTGCTAAAACAATCAGAGATATCTGCCTTTTGTGGGAGAACTGATTAATAGGATTGTTTATATCAGAGTATGTTGTCTTATCCAACAGTGAACATTTGAAAGAAAAAAGAAATGTAAAAATAAATAAGTCTTGGAAAAAAACTATTAAGGCTTATGCCTTGTGGAGACTTGATTGATGTTAATAATTAAAATAATTTGTCAGTTTCAATAATGAGAATCTTTAATCCCAAATCCTGTATTCCTTTGAAATAGCAGTCAGCAGGATCCTTTCCATATAATGTACTTCGGGAATTCAGCCCTCACAGGTAATAAATTATTAGGGTAGGACTTCAAATTTGTATTACAAAATGCAGTTTTGACAAAAAAAAAAACCCAGATCCACACATTTACAAGTTTCTTATGAAAAGGAAATTATATACATTATCTGAAAAGGTTTTTGATGTGTTTGCATTGAAGACATACTGATTCTCACAGTATAACTGGAGGTAAATTACAGAGGTGTACAAAAATTTCCGCTCGTTGCATTGCCATTGTCACTACCATGGCAGGAAAAGTTGTGGGTCTGTTCCCCGGGGAGACCAAGCAGATGCAAGGTTTGTGAGCTAAAACGCTCCAGTGCTGAAAGGGGATATTCAGCCAAAGGAAAAGTAGTGCAATCCCTTTGTCCTGTCCGCTGTGTTGGTGTCCTTCAGTTGCCATACATAGACAGTTAAGGATATATATATAAATGCTTCTAACATGGAACATATTTTCCTTTTTTTTCCCCATTTTATTCAGAAAGGGAAGTTGCACTTGCAAGCCAGTTATATATCATGATACTGTCAGCTGCTACAGTGATTTCTAGGATTTTCTCTTGCTGTCAGCTAATTTTTCAATCCTGTTGCTTCAGGTCATGGAGAGAGATGTTGTCACCTCCACTCCCTTGGGAAAATCAGGGGACAACCTTGCTTTAGCATCTTTGTCTTTGGCTGTGCTTTCAGAGGGGATGCATGTGGCCATGATTTCCAGGAAACTGGAATTTGTGCTGCTTCCTAGGGATCTCTTTATTCTCATTACTGCAGGGTTGACCCCAAAATGCCTGTGGAAAGACAGCAAAGAGAGCAAGCACACAGGACTTAGAGAATGAGGCTGTACTGTGATTTGTGTGCTTCTAGGTTGGTTCTGGTGGGGCAGGACTTGGGCTGAATCCATCTCAGCACTCCTCCTCTGGCTGTGTCACCATCTCCCTCATCACAAGCTCAGTTTCCAGGAACTTGAAATATTATTTGGAACTGTAAATGAAAATGTTTAATTTATAAAACTTTTGAAACTAAATGTGGCAAATGTTTAAAGTCTGTTTTGTTCACAATCATTTTCATAAAATCAGTTCGATAAACCAGCATAAATTAATTAATAATTTGGATAAACTAAAATCTGTTTTATTAGTGAATAGAATTAAAATATAGCAGAAAAATTTGGTTTGGCTTATGAAACCATAAGATATTCCATCTTCAGTTTTTATAACTATATATAAGTAAAAAATAGGTGATCATGTAAATAATGAAATAATGAAAATTTTTTTACTATAGAGACATTAAAAACACTGTAACACTGAAATTCTGGAAATGCTACAGAATCACACCCTCCAAAAAGCTTCTAATGTCTTCAGATTGTTTCAGTTTAACTAGTGGATAAGAACTGCCTTCCTATCACTTTGCAGTGTGTAAAAATTTAGCATTTTCTCCACCATTTCTCTCCTCTGCCTATGTCTTAATTGCTCATCAGGCAGAAAGTTGTCTCTCTGAAGTACTGTCCTCTTCATGACATACAGCAACATTTCCATAGGATCTGCCAACAATGAGATTATGCTGTAATTTCTCCAAACAGCTGTGTCTGCTTCATTATGAATAGAAGCTGTCGGGGACTGTATCCAAATCATACTTCTCACCCTTCCAAATCACATTAACAAAATTATCACATGCCTGGGTGAGCACTTTTCCACCACTTTTAATTAATTCCAATTGTATGTTACCCACTCCAAGGGATTTATTGGCGCTTTTTTTTTTAACAACCTAGTATCAGCTTTCAACTTCTGTCACCATTAGAAGTAGTTCTTTGTAATGATTTGGGCTTCTCAAGATGATATTCCTGCCTTCTTCCCTGCCACTGCTGTACTTGTTTCATCTGTGGGGCTCAGCTCTCAGCAGCCCTGGCATTACATGCGGTGGTATCTCATCTCCCAGGGAAGGCCTCAGCAAAGCTGTGGCTGGTTTGCCAGTTCACCCCAGTGGCATTTCTTGGGACAACTGTGCATATCAGGAAGCTGCTGCTCATGCCGGTTTTCTCTAAGAACTGTAAAATCCGCATCTGTTTTCCACCTGATGCAAATATATCCTTCATGTACTTTCATCTGTCTTCCCCCATCACTGCAATGGTCAGACAACAGGTGTGCCTTTCCTATGGACCAAAATGTTAAGGAAATTTCCCTGTCCAACCATCTGGGAGGCATTCTGGCAGTCACACTTGCACCACCTGAGCTGGGACCTAGGCCCCTTTGCAACATTCATACAGTCAGACCAGGTTTCCTTACCAGCTCAGCCCTAGGTTTCCCATAGCAGTCTCAGACATCCAGATCCTTCAAATAATTGAATCTTGGTGCAATATAGGACAAAAATAACAGCTCAAGCTGGTTGCCTCTGAGGAGAGGCTACAAACAAAGGAAACCCTGGGCTTTCATACCCTTACAGTCTGAGCGTGTGAAAGTTTGGGGGTCATTGGCTCCTGCTGGGTCTGAGTGTGAGTCACCTGGCTAGCGCCACAGGTCCCCGTGTCCTTCATTCTGCAAAGGGCCAGCAGTTCATGGCCTCTTGCCTGAGGCTCTTGCCACCCAGAGCTCAACCTGCAGCTGGCACTGCAGCTGCGCACTAAGCTACCAGCACTGAATATATTCCTCAACAAAGATTTCTTCCTTCGGGTCTGTTTCTGCAGGAGGTTATCTGTGGGTGCTGTAATGCCGTCAAAGACACTCATCCTTTTGGATCTGTGCTGCTTGTGTGGAGAACTGGAGCTTGTGCTCAGCCCTTGTCTGGGATACTTCAGGGGTTTGAGAACTTGGAGTTCATGACCAGGAAAATGACTGGAGGCTTCTCACTTCGTGCTTTCAACCGAGTTGTGATCAAACAGTTGTAGCAACTTAGGAGAATAAACGTCCCATCTCATCTCGTGACCCCTCTCTGAGTCATGACAGAGAGGGCTGGTGTGCAGGTCCCCATGTGTATCATAGAATCATAGAATGGTTTGGGTTGGAAGGGACCTTACAGATCATCTAGTTCCAGCCCTCCTTCCATGGGCAGGGACACCTCCCAGGTAGCTCAAAGCCCCATCCAACCTGGCCTTGAACACTTCCAGGAATGGGGCATCCACAACTTTTCTGGGCAAGCTGTTCCAGTGCCTCACCATTCTCACATTAAAGAATTTCTTCCCAATCTAAAGCTCCCCTCTTTTAGTTTAAAACCATTCCCCCTTGTTTTGTCACTATCTGCCTACGTAAAAAGTTGTTCTCCCTCTTTTATATAAGCTCCCTTTAAGTACTGAAAGGCTGCATGAGGTCTGCCTGGAACCTTCTCTTCTCCAGGCTGAACAACCTCCCTGTGTGATCCTCTTTCCTGGGCAGCACAACCCACTACGCCGCTGAGTTGAGAGCATTTGCCTTGTAGGAGTGGATGGCTGGTGGGGAATGCTGGCCCATGGCTGACTTTTTGCAGGCTACTGGATCTGACCCTGCCATTTACAAACCCACTGGACTTTTTAAATGGTAGTTGCAAGAGGCATCAGTTCAGTGGCAGATGGTTAATAAGGTGTTCAGGTGCTTCTCATACACATTATACAGAAAGAGCAGTTATCCTAAGCCATGCAGAGTGTTAGCAGAACACCCAGATGTTTTTAGTGTATCTTGCTATAAATATTCTGGTTTTAGACTCCCAGTACTGGTATAGGGAAGCAGCTGTGACAGCATGCATTAGAAAATTTATATACAGGAGCCAAATTTCTCAACACATTTCAGGTTTTATTTCTCTATTTCCAGTCTTTTTTTTCCATGTGTTTTGATAATCCTGTGCATATCTCATAATTATTACTGTTCTAGTTTTGTGACAAAATGAAAACCAAGCAGACAGCCAATAGCATGGTAATGCTTCACCACTTTTCTTTTATTTGGTGCCTACTGAGGATAACGATATTTCTGCACTGCTTGTTTAACCAAAAAAAGAGCTGCCATTACTATTTAGAAGTAGGCTGCTGCTTTGTTTTTCCAGACAGCTACATTTTACAAGCTTGAGTTCTGCTGATACAGTCCCTGCTTGCTGTGTCTTGCAGGGCAGAAATCATCCAGCTCTCCTTCTCCTTCTCCCAGATGTCTCCAAAGAATAGGGTGGAACCTGCTGGCCAAGTCCAGCTTAGGATGGAGGAGAGAGTAGTGGAGGAACTGAAGTATCAGATGGGAATAATCCCTGGCAGACTTCTTTCCTAGAACATCATTAAATGGACTCAGGTTTAGAATAGAGGCTCTTAAGAGACAGACGTATCAGAAGGAAACTGATACTTTTGAAGTTAAACGAAAGTAATTAATTCTGTTTCTGGCTCCTTGAACTTTTCTTCTCCCTGTGGGGTTCATAGCTAACCATGGTCTGGTAAATATAATTTTATTCTGCTATCTAGCATGCTCTTTGTAAAGGGTTTTTTTTTTCACAAATACAGTTATTGCATCCTGCCAAGATATTCTGCCATGGACAGCTATGACTTCGTTTTCTACTCTCAGCAATTCAGAGAGGGTATTTTTACACTCTACAGTATCAAGATATATTTATCCATATCAGTGTATACATATACCAATTCCAGTCTTTAATACACTGGAGAAGTGTTTCTTGTTCAGGGTCCCCAGTGAGATGCTCATAAGTGGTGAGGTGTTATCATTGTTGGGATCGAGTCTTCTCTTAACCTCTTCTCCTGTGCTAAGGAGGGCATCTGAAGAGTCAGGAGGTTCACATCTTTCTCATCTCAGAGTGTTCTTGCACAGCAGGGCGTGACTTCAGATGTGTGTATGTCAGCCAACATCAGTCAAAAGAGGTGAGTAATAAAAAATAGAGGAAGAGCCAACAGAACCCAGACACAGCTGAGTCTTTTCATCTCACTGACTCCAAAGGGCATAGTGAAGCTGAGCCTGGACAGTGCCACATAAAATAAACTATCCTGCAGAAAATCCTATCCTGCAGAAAATCCGAGCCAAAGCTTCTTAAATAGCAGCTATTTACAGAAGAATGATCAAATCTTCCAAGGTCCCAAATGTAACACAAAACCATACATCTTACTCCCAAATGTGCCTATCACAGTATGTAAGTCTTTAACATATTGATTGATCCAAACCCAAATGTTTGTATTCCTTAACAGGGAAAAGTGGATTAATAAGCTATTAATTGACATAGATGGTTAATTATATTTTCACATTAATTTTCCAGGAGTTCTGTGCTGTCAGTATGTTCTATATCAGAATGGAGTCTTGTATTTATAGAATCATAGAATCATAGAATTATTAAGGTTGGAGGAGACTTCTGAGATCATAGAGACTAACCATTAGCCTGCCACTCTGCTGTAACCCCTAAACCTTAAACCATATCCTCCAGTGTCAGATCCAGACACCTTGTAAACCCTTCCAGAGATGGTGACTCCACCACCTTTCTGGGCAATCTATTCCAGTGCCTGAACACCCTAACAGTGACAAAAATTTTCCTAACATCTAATCTGAATTTCCTCTGTCTCAGTTTATGACCTTTCCCTCTAGTCCTCTCCCTGCAGGCATGGCAGCAGAGACCATCCCCCACCTCTCCACAACCTCCTTTCAGGTAGTTGTAGAGAGCAGTGAGTGTTGTTCATCCTTTCTGATGAACAACACTCTAGCCACTCTTCCCCCAGTCTGTAGCACTACAAGGGGTTGTTGTATCCCAAGTGCAGGACCAGCACTTCATCTTATTGAAGCTTGTGCAGTTGTTCTCAGCCCATTGATCAAGTTGGTCCAGGTCTCTCTGTAGAGCTTTCCTACCCTCAGTCAGATCGACATTCCCAGCCAGTTTAGTGTTGCCTGCAAATTTACTGAGGGTACACTCAATCCCCACGTCCAGATCATTAATAAAGATGTTAAATAGGACTGGCCCCAATACTGAGCCCTGGGGAACACCACTAGTGACCAGCCACCAATTGGATTTAGCTCCATTCACAACTGTCTGGGCATGGCCATCCAGCCAGTTTTGTACCCATCAATGAGTCCATACAATCAAGCCACAAGCAGCCAGTTTTTCTACAAGTATGCTGTGTGAGACAATGTCAAATGCCTTACTGAAACCCAGATAGACCACATCCACAACTTTCCCTTCATTCACTATGTGGGTCTCTTTGTATACAAGGAGATCAGGTTGGTCAAGCAGGACCTTCCTTTCATAAATCCATGTTGGTTGGACTTGATGCCCTGGTTGCACTGCATGTGCTGTGTGACGGCACTCAGGATGATCTCCTTCATGACCTTGCCTGGAACCAAGGTTAGGCTGACAGACCTGTAGTTTCCTGGATCCTCCCTCCGACCCTTCATTTAGATGAGTGTCACATTTGCTAATTTCCAGTCAGCCAGAACTTCTCCAGTTATCCAGGACTGCTGGTAGATGATTGTAAGTAGTTTAACAAGTTCTTTTGGCAGTTCCCTCTTTAGCGTGGGGTGAATCTCATCAGGGTCCATGGACTTGTGAGTGTCCAATTGGCATAGCAAGTCATTAACCATCTCCTTCTGGATTACGGGGGCTTCACTCGTCGCCCCATCACCAACTTCCAGCTCTAGGAGGTATCCTGAGGACAACTGGTTTTGACATTAAAGACCAAGGCAAAGAAGGCATTGAGTACCTCTGTCTAATCCTCATCCCCTGTCACTACACTACCCTCTGCATTTAAGAACTCGGCTCCCTCTGAAGACCATCAATGCCCCTTCCTAACTAACCGAAGAGATAAAAACAGACATGCTTTGCCCAGTGAAGAGTATTTATAGTTCAGCTTTCAGGTATAATATATAAATTCTTGTATTGTCATTTTTTATGGGGGAAAAAAAGGTACAATGAGAAATGAACCACAAAACTCCATAATGCATATATTTAATTGAATAAGTATCCAATTATTTTTTTTCTCTGGGAATAAGACTGAATACGGAAGTAGTTTCAAAGTCTTGCTTTATAATGCTTTGCAAATGAGACCTATAAGAACACAATTGTGTGGTGTTGAAGTGAAATTCTTAATAATGTGTTCTGTTTGATAAATTAATTGAATTAGTTATTGTTTGCTGAAGAGTTGAAACTGTGCCAGGAGCTTGAATCCAGACTCAACCAACATGTGTGTGGTGTATAAAGAAACTGGATTGAGCTCAGAGCCAGATACAAGCAGAGCTGAACAGAATGTGAAGGCTGGGAGGACCTGCTCATAGCAGGTGTTAAAAACACAGGTCCAGACTTTCACACAGATGCTGTGGACAGAGCAGTGGACTCAATCAGCACTTCTAATTACTGTGCCCCTGGTTAGAAGCCCAGCATAGTTTGGCATATTGCAGGTGCTTTGAATTCTACCTTCTGGGAACTGTGGAACATGTTCCAACTTCCAGTGTCCATATTTCTTTATGATGAAAAGTATGAACATGGGAGGCACAAGAAATACATCAGAGAGTGAATTTAGTCATGGAATAGACATGGATGTCACATTCATCTTCTCAGAGGTGATAGAGGGCAAAAATCTGTGTTCCCAAAGCCATGGGTGGGAGGGAGACAGGAGATGCACTCTACTGGGACTGGTGTATAACCCTCTATATTTGAAAATACACACATGCATATGTCTCAGAAAAGAAAACACATTTCTTCTTTGCAGACCTCCAGCCATAGTTTTTGGTTTCTTGGAACCTATAGATCTGCCTAAGGAATGTCTAAGGGGAAGAGGGGTCGTCACAAGCATGGCAGTGATTTCCACAAGGCAAGGGGAGAAATGCATAAATGTCCCCTAATGGACCTGCAATTTTGTTATTTACAGCTTATCTATACTGTGGTGCTCTAAATGCATCAGTAGCATTAGCCACACTTGCTGTAATAAAGACACCGTTAAAGAAATATGAAAGTGCTCAAGGTTGGGTCTCACGCTCACATAGCTATGCCTGTTTCCAATTGTAAATCTGTATGTCTTAAAAGTAGCAAATAGTCTTCCAACTAGGACAGTTTTTGCTGTGTAACTTCTCAAGTCAGAGAACTGTGCTATGCTAAAAAACTTTGCTGGGAGCAAAGCTGTGATCAAAACAGCATCTAAAGTGTTTGAAAATACTCTGTCCTGGGGATGTACCTGGGAGCGCTGTTGGTTTTACCTTTGATTTAGTTAGCATGATTCCTGGCATCAGTGTAACATTATCTGGTTTTTGGATTTATTTGTATTTTTTTTTGTTTTTTTTCTCATAGGTTGGCTGGATTAACTGGGTCTCATTCCGAGGGAACTTGACAGATCTATTTTGCTTTCGTTGAACCTCTCTACTGCACGTCATAAAGATTTCCAAGGTCCAGAAGCTGCACAAAAGACAACTGAGCAGCACAAAAATGTGACTCTGACGAGAGACTCCAAGCCTTTTGATGAGGAATTTTCTACTGATCAGTTTCTAATTTAAATATTTAAGTGAAGCATGCATAGTAGTTAACCTGATAGGGGGGAAAAGAGCCTTCTTATTAATTAGGACTGCCAAAAGAAAGCAGTCACCTGAAGCTTCAAAATGAGTGCTCCATTAATCCCAAACAAGTCATGTTATGCCCAGCTTCAGGACAACCGCAGTGAAATAAGAAATAATAATGAAAGCATAGTGAGCATGGGGGATACCAATGCCAACCAAATTGTGGCAAAACTTAGAACCACTGATGAGGGTGTTAAGAAACATGATTTGACGTACGAGAGTGGGAATATATACTCTGGAGGAACAGAAAAAGTTACTCATCTGAATACAGAGCAGAATAAACTTTTGAGCTTCAGAGACTCTCGTACCTGTCACACTAGTGTACAGGAAAGCAAGCTGCCCTCCACCACAAGCAGGGAAATGGGGAAGGATTGTAAGACCAGTGAAGCTAGGGATCTATCAAGGCATATCAGGATTAGCCGAGGACAAAGCCTGTCCAATTTAAAAAGTAGCACAAATGATGGCAACCTGGAGGTTATTTCCAAAGGTGACATTGACTTCACTCAGAACTTTTCTAAAGGAAAAATTCCCAGGACTGCGGAGGTGGAAAGAATAAAAAGGCTTTCTTTGGGAAGACGAAGTAAATTTTCTCCTCAGTCTGAAACATTTGCAAAAGATTGTGTTGGCCGTGTGTCATGTAAACGTCTGCTTTCTGCGTCATTGGACTCCATCGACACGTCACACCATTTGATAGGAAATACAGAGAAGTCACAAAAAACATCCACGGATCATTTTCTTGGGACGGCATTTGAACCACTTGACAATACCTCAGAGGAAAATACTGTATTTTATTCCAAACCATCTACCTCAGGGAACAAGAAAATAAATAAACCAGAAAATGTACCAAATGTTAATGTTGAAAGCACACTGCATACTTCTCATTCTCAACATTCAGCTGTTAAGCTCAATGAGATTGCTAGTAAATCAGAAGCACAATTAGGTCAGGGTGATAAAAATAAAAAAATGGAGCTTAAGACTACACCATCTCTACAATATAAAAATACATGTCCACAAAAGATAGAGAAAATTATGCTGGGGTGTCAAAGAGATGAAAATACAGCCGTGCAGGAACAGAAAAGCTCTGGGTCTGACACATCAAAATTTCAACCATCCCATTTTCAAGGCAGCTGCAATAAAGTAGAGGACCCATTGTCAAGCCAGGTGGTAACTTACCCTGATGACAAATTGCAAAGTGATAACGTCACCATCAGTGGGGAAGGGAGAGGAAGCAATGACAGTGACAACAGGGCAATAAACCAGGTTGGTGAGGAATATCTTACTGATGAAGAAATGGAAACAATATTCCCACTCTCCTGTAGTAGTAAATCCAGTATCAAAATGACTCCTAGAAAAAATGAAAATTTATTTGAGGTTGACACAGGTTGCACTGAAACAGTGGGTGAACAGATATCTCCTGTGCATAATATTAATACACCTGACAGCAAACCCTTGAAAGTTAATGAGAATAAACTGTTGCTGGTCAAAGAAAGCACTGAGGATGCTGTTGTGCCTGCTTCTAATCTCTCAGGTTGTCGCAGAGCACGCAGTGCAGAGACAGTTTCAAACCAACAACCTGACAGTGATTCAGAAAACTTGAACTTTTCAGTTCCAAGTAAAAAACCAGCTAATGCACAGAAACATTCTCCAGAGGAAGCACCAGAGAGCTGTAATGTTTCGACTAAGGCTGATGCCTTTTTATGTGTCCCAACTACTGTGCGCCCCATGGCAACGCTGGATGTTAATGGTCAGCCCACAATACCGAACAGTAATTTGAAGGACCTTTATGCACTTCACGATGACAAACTGTCACCCTCCTCAGTCCTACCTCCCACTGACAGCACACAGTTGTTACACATATCCCCTAAAGTGCCTATGAAGACTGCGTGCAGCAGCGCCATCCCAAAACCTATCCTGGTCCACCCCAAGGGCTCCCTCACAGATAAAGTAGGTGTGGACAGTGACTGCAGTGAAAAGCTGGAAGAAAGCATTGAGATGAAACCTGCCATACCCAGGCCTAAACCCGTGAGACCTAAAATCATCACATACATTAGGAGAAACCCTCGTTCAATAGAGCAGCTTGACCCTTTGTTTGCACCAGCAGGTCTGCCCTTTGGTAGCCCTGCATGCAGCATGCCCATCTCTACCGAGCAGAAGGCATCCAACGGAGGAGAGGCAAAGCCTGCCAGCATCCTGTATGACAAATTTAAACCTGATCTCCAGAAGCCACGACTCTTTGGTTCTGGACTAGTGGTATCAGGAATTAGGCCCCCTAGTCATCACTTTGGTCCAATGAGTGAGAAGTTTCTGCAGGAGGTAAGTTTCTGCAGCTTTGGCAGTTGCTTTTTTATGCCGAGTGCTGATCACTTTTTGCTGCCAGAAGTTAGTTCTCAGACCTCAGATAAGAAATAAATCCTAAATCAGGGGAATGTGTGATCATTAGTAATAAACTGTTTCTGGCACTGACCCTGATGTGATGTTTTAGCTGTGACTAGAAGTTGTCATTGTGTGCCTCCAGTATTTTCCAGCAAAATGGTCACCTGTCTATAGTATAAATAGGGATGTTTAGAAAGGAAAATACATGCTGAATTGAATAAATGGATTTTTTTTCCCAAAGAATAGCTTTGGGAAATTGTAATTTGCCCACAGACTTTTCCTTCTTAATGGGAAAGTTGGCAGGTTTTTGTAGACAGATCACTAGAGGTCTGAGCAAATTCCCTTCTGTTTTGCTCTGCTGAAACCCAGGGACTATCAGAGCTCTTGTTAGATTATTTACATCATACAGAAACAGATTTACTTTTGACTCTTTTTAATGCTGTCTGTTACATTGACCTGCACCTCAAATAAGATTTCTCCTTTCTCTGGAAAGCCATCCTTAGCAGCCAAAAGGTGATAGAAATCCCTCTGACCACTTCTGACTCCTGGTGCCTCGTATTTCTGCCTTGCTAAATGGGGCAGGAGTCTTGGTTTCCTGAAATCCCTGCTGGGAGGTGAGCACGCGGGAGGAAAGATGACCTTGCTTGGTAGGTGGAGAAAGGACAGGGAAGAAGAGGAAGCTGCATTCAGGTCCGTCGTGTACCCTTGAGCCCACTGCCTGGGACTTGTGGTAGCTCAACAACTAAGCCTTTTATACTGAAGATTAACACAAGTGGGTTTAATTTGAACCAGTCTTTAAAAAACAAGCAAAACACAAAACAGAACTGTGTGTCTCATGGTGTAATTAAGGCTATTTTAATGCCTGCCTCATACTGCATAGAGTGTTAATCCAAGGAACAGCATTGAAACAACAAATTTGGTGGCAGTTTTGACAATCAAAAGCTGGCAAATACCCAAATAAAGATATCATGTGTGAGTGTAGATTAGCTGTTATGGCGTGTTATAGTTATTTCTCATCGCAGACACAGAAAGGACAGCGCTCAGTGTCCTTTCCCCTCTAACTTCAGTTTCCGGCTCTGCTTTTTATATTTTGTGTCCAGAGGATAAATTACTAAAGTCATTGGGAGTTTGTCTATACCAGAAATTATTAGTATATTTTCACAATCACCTGATAAGGTGAAGGGAAGTTACTAGGTTATTACTGTTTAATGCATGGCAATAGAAATTAAAGCCAAAATATCATGGACTGTGCGGCTATTTGGCTGTTTATAGGGTGACATGTCCCTCTGAAGACCACAGGTGTCTATGACAACTGGGGTTTAGATAATCAGGCAGGATCAGCAGACACATCTGTGAGCAAAGGACTTCTTTCTGTGAACAGCTGAGGACTGATTTTAGCATGAGAAGGACTCAGGTTGTAGCAAGTCTGCAGCATGGTTTTCTCTAGACTAGGGTTAAAGGTAGGACAGTTGCGGGCAGGAGAAGATCCAAAGGATCTTACCTTATTCCTCCGAGAAATATGACTTTGTGTGGGTATTTCAAAGAGGGAAAATCTGAACCCAAGTAAGCTGCTTCTTTGGAGAAGGTAGATTACCTGGAAGAGAGGCTGTGAAGAAAACGTCAGCCAAACTGCTGTTTGCATTATGAGTGTGCATTAGCTCCGGAATCAGGAGCTGATAGCAGAAGGTAGAATTTGCTCTCTTGGGCTAAAACCCTAAAACCAATAATCTTGCTGTCCTGCCAGTTAGAGGAATGCAAAGGGGACTGATTTGGCTCAGTGTGGATCAAGAGAAAGGAAAATGATTGATCCTTAAAAGTGAACAGATGCTTAGAAGAGCAGCTGTGCACAGTATGGGTTCATAGCAGATGAGTGATGTGTAATCCAAAAGAAAACAATTAGGATGGATTGAGACAGATCAAAATCTCTGTGATGAAGGGTGTGTGTTGAAGACTCAGAGGTTCTGGAGGCAAGGAGACTCTGTGGCAGGATGGCTACTGTCTTGGTGAGAGAAAAAAATCCCAGATTGACCTATTTCACACATCCAGTTTGGGCTTTAGAGAGCTTTGATTAGCATTTTGTAACTCTTTACATAGCTATGATAGTGTCAATAGGAAGCTTATATATATCAGTCACATCTGTAATCTCTAAGCACCCTTCAGCTGGCTGAATGTTAGGAACAATTAAATATCCCTCTGGGTACCATGAGCTAGAATTAGGAAGGTACTGTTTTAGACAGAAGACTCCAAGAAAAGGCCTGGAGAACTCTGTAAGACTTGAGGGTTGGCTCTGTGTGGTGAGGATTCTGCAGGGCTCCTTGAGCTACCTGTGCCAAACCCCACCTAGGGCAGCTCAGACAAATATCCTGGCTCAGGTGTGAAGGCAGTGCAGCTGAGCCCAGGTCCATAGCAGAGTTGAATTAAGGTTAAATGGGCAGCCTTCCCTGTGGCCTTGAGAGCTCCTCCAGTGCTTTTCTTTGGAACCTTGGCATGGTGTGTAGATAGATCTTTCATGCCTGTCTTCATAAAAATATAAGAGTTAGAAAACCTCTCAAAATGAAATGTGAACTGCTTGAATAAACCTAGTTGTTGTCCAGGGCAGGTTGCCACTGTCCACATGTTTCATCACAACATGGACTGCCCATGTTATCATGGACTTCAATCTCTTCTAGTCAGCACCAGTGGGTATCTGTGGCCGCTTTGTGTTCCCAGTTACCTTTGAGGGAGGTAACAGAGCAAATTGTGGGACCCCGAGACTAGCCGTGCTAGTGAACTGAACAGTGGGATGGCATGGCCCCGAAGGCTCATGCAAGGTTGTCTGTACTGCTGGACTGGAAGCATGCTCTGGGCTCAGAATCTGGGTCTACCAGCATGTGCTCACTCAGAGGCTACTCCCAAGGGCCAGCACAGGTCAGCCTGGTCTGCAGAGTGAGAGTTTATCCATGTGAACACAGCCTGTGCCCTGTCAGAAAGTGGATGCTGGCTCACTTTATTCACTATTTTATGGCTGCTGCCCAGAGCCCTCATCGTGGTGAGGGTCTGTAGGGAGCTCTGCTGATCACCAGCTTTCCTGCCTGCCCCACCAAGGCTTCTCCTGCCCCATTCAACCACCTCTTTGGGTCCATTCCCCAGCACAGACCTCTTTCTGCTCCAGAGAGCACAGACTAAAGTCTGTTGAAACCGAAGGCCTGCCAAGGGAAGAGAAGGGAAGGTGTTTCATATATAGTCAAACTAACATTTTCTTCCCCTTAATCTCATTACCTGAACTGCCTGAACCGATGTCACCAACTTTTTTCCCAAAGAGTTGCCTGAAGCAGGCACTTAACAAGCAAATTCTTGCTTGAAGCATTATTGTTGGATGATGTTATTAGCAAAGTAACACAAAGGAAAGTTTTGGGCATCTGTACCTACTGGCCATGCTGCCAGCTCTGCTTGAAGTTACCCATCCTGTGGAAATTTCTGTATGCTCTAGGCATTTGCTGCAGGCTTTCTAGCTCTAACAAATTCATTATATGGGATGTGTGGGGAATGAGCAGCCAGCCATACACAAGAAAACTCTGGGCTGACCTTCTTCTTAATGGAGAGGCTGCAACAGATCTTTTCTTTAAAAGTCCCTTGTTCAAAAATGTAGTACAGGATGCTAACAGGTCTCATATTAATCCATATCTTTCTGAAGATCTTTGAAATAGCAATAATTATATGCAGTTCTGTTGAGACCAGTTGAATTTTGCAGTTCTTAAATTCATGGTTAAATAGAAAAGTAATGTGTCTTCATAGTAAGTTTATGTCCCCCAAAACTGGCTTCTTTGAAAAAAACCATCTAATTCTTGAGAGATATTTGGGTAAATTACAGTAGGACTTTACTATCTTAAGGGTCTTTTCCAACCTAAAAGATTCTATTCTAAATCCTCCTTACTTTTCTCAGCTTTAGAAGATGTTTTATGCTTGTGATTGATTGGTTTTATGTGCATGCTTGTTGCCCTTCTGTGTTAGTCCTAGCATATTATCAATAAGGAAAAAAACCAGTGACAGAAGATTTGAATAAACTGACCCAGTTCATAAAAAATGCATGGTTTCTATATTTAAAGATTTTTTCTATTACTTATACTGAAACACTTGGCATTGGTGTGTTCACTGTCAGTTAAATATGCAATGATAGCATGTATAGTGTAATCTCATAGAAATAAATTTATCAGGGAGAGAGAAGATAACTGAGGCTTATCTGGGAAAACAATCTCATATCCAGAAGTTGAAAGGAGGAAGCCAAACATCTGCAGTCCAAGCATAGCGAATCATCTATACAGTAAAATAACTGCATCCTAACTTGCAGAAATAGGTCATAGGAATATAATTTAAAAAAAGAAACAAGAAGGTCTAATGGCAGGAAATAGGACTGCACACAGAGGAAAAAATACAGAGCAAAAATATAAAGCTCAGTGTTTGTTGCGTCTGCCTTCCTAGTTCCTGTGCAAAGGCCTCAAAGATGCTATATTTAATAGTTTAAGGCCAGTCTTGTCTCTTAGCACATTAAAGATTTGCTAAATTAGGATTAAAGTTCTTGAAGGAGCTAGGATCAAAGCTTTTATAGCCAATGTTGAAGCACATATTCTAATGCTTATAATTGCTAAATAGAAATTGATTTGGCATATTATATGCATCATAACTTACGGCAGAGTTAATTAATTGGCAGTTACATTTCTTCCTAGGTAGCCTGTGGCACTTTGTGATTAATTTTAAAACAAATTTAGTTCAGATTTCATATTTCCTAAGCTTTTTTGTTCCCTTTCCCCCCATGGGCTAAGTGGGAAGAAATATTCATGGGTCCTTTCTATGTTATGATGATATTGCAATTGATGAGAAAGTGGTAAAGAAGTTGGACTGTACTCAGCAGAGCAAATGGTTGTTTGCAAATGTGAGAGATGGAAAATAGTGACATTGTCCTGAGTCACTAAGCAGCACAGTGAGTTGGGAGTCAGAGCCCAGCTTGAGTGCAGAAAGATGCAAGAGCTGAATAGAGGAACCAGGTCATTCCCCAACTGCAAGTTCACTGCTGTGAACCAGTTTGCTGGAAGTATTTCCAGCTTGGGACATACTGTGCTGTCGTCACAGTATACACTCATTAAAAAACTGAGGCAATTGTTGCTGATTTTAACAAAGCAGCATCTATTTGTGATAAAGAGTAAAAATTTCACATCTGCAAGTCTGATTTTTTTTCTCCAATTCACAAGGACAACTGGGTTTTATAGCTCTGGTTTGGAATATTCATCAACCCCTGAAAACGTAAGGTACAGAAGTGTACCCACCTCCACAACCAGGTCTTTTCAGGAATGACAGGGGCACAGATTATAATGAACATTTTGCAGTAAGAACATATAGAGGGTTCTCTTTTTTCCTCACAGAAACAATTTGGCAATACAATTTCTCTCATATAATGAACTCAAAATACCTCTAGCTTTATTTTTAGCTATCTAAATTAAAACCGACTTCTCCCAGAATTGTGTCCCAGTAAGAATATTTTAAATAACTTCTAATAAAAATTCATCAGTTGAAGATCTTCCATTTGTCTGTTTCATTTTGGGGAAGAGATCAATTCTTTATTTGGGTTTAGTTGTGTGTTGAGAGTGTAATTGACATATTTTTGGAGAGTGTTTCATACAGTAAGACCATCACTTTTTGAAAGTTTGGAGGGCTCTGAAGTCCAGATTCACAAGAAGGGAAATTTAGCCTTTATAAGCAATTTAGAGCTCCATATTGTCTGGGTTTATTGATTTATTGCATAATATCTGTGTTAATGATTTTTCTGTAGGTTGGGGAAAGGCCTGCAAAAGATGAATTTTGCCCTCCACCATATACTCACTATGAGGTCCCACCAAGTTTTTATCGATCTGCCATGATACTCAAGCCACAGTTAGGACTGGGTGCAGTGTCCAGGTTACCATCTGCAAAGAGCAGGATTCTCATTGCGAGTCAAAGGTCCTCAGGTAGCTGTCTCCATCAGCAAGGAGAAATAACAAGTGCTCCCAGCCTCTATCATCCTGATGCTTCAGGTAAAGTATGAACTTTCTTTCTTTTCCTTTTACTGTAGTCACCAATAAAATTATTTTTTTTCAGACAGAAATATCACAAAATGAGCAACATCTTGACCTGATGTTATAAAGCTCCAACAGCACTCTTTGAGGCTTGTCTGTTTATCCTTCAGCACGGCTGACTAGGGAGTCTGGGACTTTCGCAAAGGTTGTTTAGCAGGTCATTGCCAAAGAAGGAGAATAATTTTCAGTAATAATTCTCATTGTGCTCTTTTTTATCTTCTTCAACTTTGTAAATGCCTGAAAAAGCTTTGCTTTTGTCCTGCAGAAGATAATGAGACATTTTCTTCCATCATGAAGAGCCCATAGTTCAGTCTGGATGTGACGTTCCCCACCATGTTGTGCTCTGAAAGCCTAGGCATTGTTCAAATGTGCCAGCAGAGATCTTGATTCTTTGAAGCCCTGGTATACACCTCTTTGGAGACAACATTTCTAATACCTTTTCCCTCCCAGTTACTGCTCAGGTCAGCATGACCCTGGGCAGAATTACAGGGGAGGGAAAAGCAAGAGAAGAGTCGGAAGGAAATGTGTATAGCACCACAAGACAGAGATAATAATTACTTCTACAGGACAGTCCTTGGTAGCCTGGAACAGCTTGGAGGTTTTAACAGTGCACATTTAAACAGCAGCAAGTTCAGAGACAGCTTAAAGTCAGTCATTGCCAGAGTGAGACATAGCAGCCGTTTAACAGCCCACAAGTCTGCAGAGATTTTTAAAAATAGTCATAAAGGCTGAAGTTAAGTAAGGACTTGGGGCCATATGATCCTTCCTCTTGCCCCAGGATGGGATTCCTTCTGATACATGCTTATTTAAACTGTTCATGAAAACTCTTTATAAAAAACCTTTAATATGAGATCCTGCAGCTTCTGCAAGCAGGACCGCTCCAGTGCATTACCTGCTTTCAATTTAGAAGTTTTCCCTAGTGTTTTGCCTAATCCCCTTTGTTGCAATTTATTCCTTTTCGATCTGGAGTGGTCATGGGGTCTTCTTTTCTTTGCAGGTTTTTGAAAACTATTTCTCTCTCTCTCCAGTGTTCATTTCTTCATACTAAGAAGCAGAAGAAATTTAGAGAAATTTAGAATGGAAATGCACCAGTGTCATCATTTTACCCTGAGAGGACAGTCTCAGTCAGTAATACAGTTTGACAGGATTTGGAGTTTATCAGAAAATCAAGGTTCTCTGTAACACAGTGCCTCTTGCCTTTCCTTACTATCTGACCCTGCATCTGGAGTTATCTACATTGATGCCATTAGCAGAAGATGACCAAGTTCAGCTGTATGTGACTTCTGAGACATTCCAAGGTTGCAGGCTGGAGTAGTAAATATCATTTCAGCCCTGTGAGTCGAGTTCAGTCAGCAATCAAGATGGGAATACAGGTGCAGAGAGCAATTGGGTCATAATTTCAATTTAAATGAAACTGCAAGAGGCTGTGAGTTCAGGATATGGGTAGAGTAAGCTGTTGTGTAACAGGAATCAGTTTGGGAGCTAGAAATGAGAGGAATATACAAACAGGATTTATTAACAGATCTTCTGATTTTTCTGATCCTCGGAAATGAACATTGCCTTGATTTTTATTCATTCATCATCCATATTGTCCTGCATCATTGATGATAGCAGACTTTTTCTTAGCCACTTTTAATCCATATAGGAACTTACCTTGCATGTATTAATTTACTGTCTTCCTATATTATGTGACATTCTAAAATCTAAACAGGGCCAGTCCTGTTTATTGTCTGTAATACTGCCTTTAAAAATGCCAGTGCATGAGAACTGTACATGAAGGAATTGCACTAGCTGTTAGTGCCACAAAATGTGTCTTTCCTAAAGTTTTCATATTTCTAAAAAGTGGTTTTTCTGGGTTTTTTGTTTGTTTTCTGGGTTGTTTGGTTTTTAATCATGGATTTTTTCTTGAGTCTTGTCTACTTTGGAGGTCAAATTTAATTTGTAGCTCTCTATAATTTCCTTTCCACTACTGTTACTTAGTTTGTTTCTCTCTAGTCTATTGATACCTTGCTGTTTCAAAGATGCTATTAAAGACAACTCATCGTAGTTCAATAATCTGTTGTCATATCTTTCAGGATCCCAAAGTGTGTCTCATCTGGTCTTTGAGCTCTGACTGTTTTTATTGATTTTAAATTACCCAAGGCTTGTTCTGGAGAGGTTGCTAATGTCTCTAGTTTTTCACTATCCACCCCAGGACACATTGTTTTCACATCTTGCATCTCACCTTCCATTTTCTCTGTAAGACAAAGAACGTGTTTAGTTTTTCTGCAACATCTTATTCAGTTGAAACGTACTTCTAATTGCTCTCTGTTGACTCAAGGCCTTGCCTTATTTATCTTTCATGAATTTCTGATATCTTACGTTGGTTACTTTACATTATTTTGGCTTTGGCAATATATTTCCCAATTATCCATTCAAGATTGGCTTATGATTACCTTTTCCTTGTCTAAAGCGTTTTTTCTTGTATGTCTCAAATAACTTTATCTTTCTCTCAGCATACCCAGTCTTCTTGTCTCTAATACTTCCTTTTAAGAAGAATAAATTGTTTATGAAAGAGGCTGAAGTGACGTAAAATAGGACAGGATTGGTATAGGAGTGGAAGGGCAGCAGAGAACTGCTTCCTTTGCCTGTATCCATGGCCATGCACAAACGCAGACCAGAGATGGGTCACTGGTTGCCACAGTGGGAATGGGTGGGACAGCAACTCCTGGCATGCCAGAGCTGGTGGAGTGCTAACTGCAGGGGCTCAGAGTAGGACCAGGCACCATTTAGCCAGTTGTGTTAAGGTACCCAACTCCATTTTCAGCCACTTTCCCTTAATTCGGCAGTCAGTTGTAGTATTAAACTCTAATGTACATTATTGGTTTTGATGCAATATTTGAAAAACAGGATTAAACATAGCTCTCATGGAGTCATATTTGCAAACATAAGCAAAGAAATGCATGAACATATGTACAGCATACTGGAAGCAGAGCTAGTAAGTCTTGCTCACGGGTGTTGTGGGGACTTGGGCAACAAAAGCAAAAGCAGCTGGGAACCAGGGGGTATTTTTCTCTCAAGGATATCAGACTTGCCTTCAAGATTGCTAATCAGCATCTCTTGCAGCTTGATCCTGAGCTTTTAATCCAGTTTCTAATCCTAGTGATTTCAGTCCTGCCCTGGGGTAATGGAAGCAGAAGGATCTAGCCAGTTGCCATCCGGTGACAAAGTGTGAAGTACCATGGAGGCTTTTAAACTGAAATCACCATGGCACAGTATCGAGGACAGCAGCAGTGCCTCATAATGAGGATTTTATTCCCCTTTGTCATGCCTTTCATAATGTAGCAGTCTGGTTAAGCAGCACTGATAAGCTGAGTGGTTTGGCCCATGTATAATAATAATACTCATAAAATGGACTTTAAAGTAATTGATAATTAGATCTCTGAACTGCTGTGATGGACTGAAAATATTACAAGTATGTTAAGGGTTTTGTTAGTTTTAAGACATACCAGGTAGAAAGTAAAATAAAAATGAGAGTGTGATCAAGTGTGATCCCAAAGTGTGATGCCTAAAATATGATTGGAGTAGTGATCTTTCTTCATCTGTGGTATATAGAACATGTGGTGGCACTGGCTGTAAGTTCCTTATTAGAGCAGTGCTGCTCCTTAGGTGATGCTTTGCCTCAGGTGGGTCAGGCAAACAGCCTGACTGTAAGAAAAAGCATTCTGCACTGTGGTTAAGATAGAAGTCATTGAATCATGCTGTACTTATGGGTGCAAGAGAGTCTCTGAAAACTTAACATTTGTTTATTTTGAGTAAATTGACACTGCCCTTTCTATGGGAAAGTTGTAATTAAAAACAAGCATTGTAGGATACTGTGTCTACAACATGTAAAATATTAATGTTTTTCTCACTTATAAAGACTTCTTAGAGCAAGTGTGTTACAATTTGCATTCATTAGCTGATTATTTTGATGGGATTAATGTCTGAGTTTGAAAAGTATAACAGAGATCTCATAATTAAGACTTCACTTAGTTCTACTCATTAATGTAACTTAATTCTACTTATTTCAGTAGCAGTTATGGTATTTTTTTCTCGAAGGGCGAGTTAATGAAATTTTGTTTCCTTATCAGTTCTCTGTGTCTTACATTTGCCAGTCCTGAGGGTCTAGCCGCTCTTCTCATTTCTAAGCTAGTCAAGTTTTGTTAGAGAGAGAATTTATGCATAAATCAAGACAGCAATGTTTCTCATTTCTCTGACACACACAGATATATGCATTTATTTGTGGTTTTGCATATGTATCATGAATGCTACAATATGTCTACAGCTTTCTCCCAGTAGGGAAGCTTTGTTTTCATGTTTATTCCCAGGAACACTTGAAACTTGAACATGTAAATGAGGTTTGATGATAGAAAAAGAGTTTTGAGGTTATTTCTTGAAATGTTGCATTATTGCTACTCCAGCTGTGGACTTAGTTTATAGGTTTGCAGTCTGAGTTACCTGGATTTGAGCTGTCAAGCTTCTCATTTGTTTAAGGAAAGAGGTGACAAGGGGAGAATTCAGAGAGGAAAATATTCTCTGTCCTCTACTAATCTGCAGTGTTTTCAGCTGGCATTCTCTGCTTTCTCTGGGAGGACAATCTGACTGTATTTCGTAAAGAAAAATTAAGTATTTCAAAGGGACACACACTTCCTCATGGGTTTTTTTTTTTAAGGACTTTGTTATCATACTTGAGATGTAGCCATCTGCCATGTCTCTGTTCCCAACAATTCCTGATTCTTCAAAGAACCAAACTGCACCCTATGAGAAGGATTGTCTATAAGACTGTTGTACCAAATTGTCAGTCATAAAAACAACATCTGTAACAATCTGGGTGCAGCAGCAGGCAAATACTTCATACCCAACCTACTCCCTGGAGAGAGCCAAGTGCCATCTCTGGCTGGACATCTGTAGCACTTCTGAGCAGCCGATAAGCAACAGCTGGGCAGATGAGATGTGCACAGAGAAGCATTTTTGCTGCTCTGGGCTTTCAGTGGAAAATTAAGTGAGTGTGGCTCAGGAACTGACAATTCCTGTGCTGGGAGTTTCTGAGGAATGATGCTGCTTTGCACATTAGCCACAAAGTGAACATGGACATTTGCAGTATGAATGAATTGTGAAGTGAAAAATTCTTGAGGTGTTGAGAATGCGCTAACCAGCCTTGGGTCACCTGAGAGTTGGGAAGGCACAGAGCAGCTTTTTGAGACTTTTAAGTCTGAATCATGAGGATATGAGCATTTGCTACCGTATGATGGTGAATTGTCCTGTCAGAAATTAATTCATGTTCAGCAGTGACAACTGTTTTGCCTTTGGAACTGAACTGTCCCATGCTTGACAGTATTTGAATGAGAGATCATTAGGGAAGCTGGGCACAACTTGCTCACTGCTGTTTAGGTGTAAATCATTAAAGCCTGTCTTTGAAGGCCCCATTCCTCAGTTCTTGTTCAGGGAGAAATTGTTATGTCTATACAGGGAAACCACAAATGTAGTGGTAACAGAGTAAGTTTCTTACTTGTGTGATTTGGTTTTAATCTGCAAAGACATCAATGATTGGGTTAATCCTGAGGTGGGTTAACTCTGCTTCTATTACCTGTAACTAATGTAGTGACCTTGCAGATAAGTTATTTGCCTCAGATTCCCCTATATGAAATGAGAGTACTGATGTTCAGAATATCCTATAAAAGAAAGTGCAAGAAAATGGTATCTAATGATTAAAATTTTAACAGAAATGCTGTTAAAAAAAAGAAAACAAAAAGGAAACCCCACACCCCTACCACAAGATAACAAAAGCTTGCCAAGGATCCCTGCATCATGAAGTCTTGAACCACCACACTTTGTCATCAGAACATAGCTGTGTAACTCCTTTCTGTAATTTTTCTTTCATTTCAGCTAAAACATATTTCAAATTTCACAGAGAAGTCACATGAAAGTTACTTCTTACATGTGCATGGAGATGTGATTCATGTGCAGTGGGGATGTATAAGAAGTTTAGTTGAGACTTTTCTTAAGATTCCGCAGGCACATCTAGTTTGTGTCAATCAGTCCCTTCCACAAAATGTTTTCATGTTTCTAGATAGGAACAGCTTGAATTGTCATAGAAAATTGCTCATGTGCCTACAGACAACAATACTTAATTCTATAATTAACTTCAGGCAGTGAGAAACTGTAAAGATTTTTTGCCAATTTTTAAGCTTACTTTGGCAGATTTTTATTAAAATGAAAGCTGATCATTGAAACAACTTTTGTTTTGAACTCTCAGACCTTGTTTGCTGGAGTACTTCTATACTTTTAAGAAACATAAGTAAAGAACATTCATGATAAAACTTGATGATATTTAGAACAGAAAATACATATACAATAGGCTGATGTCTCATGTATTTTAATGAGAAATAAGATATAAAATTACTTAGCTTCAAGGATTTGAATGCATCCCTAATGAGGATAATGTCCTACCCCCAGGTCCTCATGGTACAGAAGAGCTGGATTACAAAGAAGAGAAGTGAAAAATAATGTAAGGATGATGATAAGTTCAAGATGCAAAATATTGTTAGTTCAGGGAGAATTTGAATTGAAGTCATAAACTAGAAACACACATGAGATTTTGAGACAAAACCCTGAATCCTCTGCTTGGCTCTGGGATAATGACTTTGAAGAAAAGGTAAAGATGGTTGGACAGTTTGTCACCAACAAGTTTTTAGTTTTAAGGAAATTCTCCTTCTTCAGTGACACTCATGGTGCTTGGTGTGTCACAGAGTGCAGGTGCTTGGTTGCACGGTGGTGCAGAGAATGGACAGTCTGGGGACTTGGTGTGTGCATTCCTGTGGTTGAACTGGGGTCATGGGAGTCTCAGGTGAACTCACCATCCTAGGGCAAGCATGTTTGATATGCTTTTTGAAGAAAGCCATTTATAACTACTTTACCCCACTGTGCCAATGGAATTTCCCATATTTTGCTGCAGGAAATCTGAGATATTTATAGTCTTTTGCTGTAAAATAGAAAAATCTCTCACTCCACCTCAATTTTCTGAGATTCTTAGGAAAAAGGAATCTCATCTCTCAGCTTAATATAGTGCAGGTGTGTTGGTGCATTTTATTGAAACCTGTAAAACCCATAAGAGACAGTTCCATAGCTTCTCCCTGCTGCCAGTGACCTGGGTAGGTTCCTTGCTCCTGCACCTGCTTGCCATAAGTACTTGCCTTGGTTTCATATCCGAGACTACCTGGGCTTGGTTCTGTCACTGTTGCAGCACATGTAATATTTTCCAGTGGGAAGGGAAAAAGTTTGGCTTGGTGGTGCTTTGCATACAGCCATAAAGCAGCTGTAATAGACAACTGTCGAAGAATGCTGCACAAGCCTGGCAGTAAAGTGATGGTGACTGCTTATCTCTTCTCTGTGCTTGCACTGCCCTTCACCTACACCTGAAGCCCACAGCTACCTCTGAGCTCATCTTCGCATCATCTGAATGAAGCCAGATTGTCTCTGTAGGAGCCTGAAAAGTGAACAAGGATTTCAGCAGTCTTTTATTACACACTATAGATATCTGTTATTTTCATTTGGGTTACCCTGCACAGCATGTACTCTTCTGGGCTGGTAAAGATGCTGCAGTCAGACATCCATCGCCTTGTGTCTTAATAAGGGGCTCAGCTTGTGAAAAGTGGATACAAAAATGCCTTTTTAAGAGCCTAGAATACATAAATTGGCTTGTTTGTTGAGCAAGGAGCAGTGTCTTTATTCAAATGTGTTCTATAGGATAGCAAAACTCTTTTTAGCTTGGTGTTACACATATTTCTATTTCTAAAGAAAAGACTTAGTTTTGTTAAACAAAGCTTAGCATTAGTATTGTGATGAGGTACACAACTGTCCTTCAAAATCCCCATAACATTTTACTGCTCAAAGGGGTTAGTCTTGTTTTCTCTAAAGTCTCCTCAAAGTGTAATGCTTCATTAAAATTAATAAGGCTGTGACCTACATAGTTTACAAAAGAATTAAATACTGTAATAATATGAAGACCATAGTCTTACTGTGCAGTTAATTTGTATTTTTCTTTATATTATGAATGTTCACTTCTTCCTTTGAAGTATGTGTCAGACTAGTGTACAAGTAGTGATCATTGAATAAGAATGGAAAAAGGGTGACTTCATGACCTTTTCTGGCAGAATTGTTTTTAATGCTGCCTTGGCCCCTATCCCACTGGTCCTGGTGGCTGATTAAACACTCTAGCATCATTTTTGGGAGAATGTTATTAATATGTTTGAAAAAAATATGTATTTTTGCCACTCAGGATTCCACAAGGAACAGAAATCTGATATTGTCAAACATACAAAGAAAAACTTTGTCCAAATTTAGGTACAGTTGAGGTCTAGATTCACTTGGTATCCAGATCTTCTCATGAAAAGCAAACTCTGATCCTTGACCTGTCATGTTCAAGGACCTTTGGTCCATGACGACAGTGTGGAACAGATGACCAGTTAGTAGTTACTGGAGGCAAACATGGTAGCTGAATTGCTGTTGCTGGACTTCCTCTGTTATAAACCTGCTATTGGCAGTTGTCTGAGACTTGGCTGATGTCATTCACATAGGCAGATGGCTTAGTGAGGAGAAAGTCCATCAGTGGAAATGGCCAGTGGTATGTGAAAAAAGTACAACTTTACAGGTCACGTCCTTGTTCCCAGGCTTGGTGCAAGAAGAGGGCATTTTCTTTTAGTGAAATTTGAAAGAAACACTTCAAAGAAGTGTTTTCTTTGATGGAATACAAAGAAGTCCCGTGTCCTTGAAGAGGATTGTTGGCGGTCTACAATAGTTTCCAAAATTGGAGGCTATGCGTAATGTGTTTGTCTCTGTGTATGAGATTATTTTAATTGGCACATAATGAATATAAAATTAGAAAGTGATACAGCATAAAAAAAGATAATATTAAAAAACTCTTAGCAGTGTTGAACTATATTACTTTGCTGGAAGTTTGAGTTATGCCTCATGGGTACTTGTGGCATTGTGACCTGTAATTTTTCCACAGAACTTCTTTATAGTGGAGCAAAGAATAAGACATCACTGCAGTTTGATCAGCCATTGAAACTTGTATTCAGTCTTCATACTGCCTTTTTGTGGCTGGGTGGTACAGGTAATAGTCAATATCTCCCTGTTTAGTTTATTTAACAAAAATTTCTTTCTTTTTCCTTCTTTCAGTGGATCTTAAGAAAGGCTCATGTCCAAGTGCTGCAAAATCAAATCTTCCCAAGCCCTGCCAGTCTGGACTTCGTCCTCCAGGTTATTCACGGTTGCCAGCAGCTAAGCTGGCCACATTTGGTTTTGTCAGGAGCTCAAGTGTATCCTCTGTCTCCAGCAACCAGTCGAACGACAGTGCTCAGAGTGATCAAAGCAGGACAACCAACCGTAAGTCTAAAAAGTGTCCTTCTTTCTGGAGAGATATTAAATAGATGTATTCCAGGATTTTCCAGACTGAAGTTTCTGTCTAATTTAGGATTAATGAAATCTGTGCAGCACTCACTAATCTCTTCTGTGCTGTTGACATGTAAGTTTGGTATCTTGATTTCCCAGTGTAATTTTAATAAATATTATTAATTATAGATGAACAGGTGCTGAAAGTACATTGCATATAGAAGGGGCTCATTTCCTTGCTGCAGAGAAAATCATATTAGGAGTGAACCTAAAGCATTTTTGCATTGCGATTTTACTTGGAGCATCCCTTCTTACTAGCTGAAACTGTGAATAAACAGAGTAAACCGTGTTGGGTGAGTCCATGGCAGCCATTCAAAACAGTTTAGGACAAAGATTATCTAAGCAAACAATATAGTATTTCTCCTCTGCTTTTCTTCTGCATCTTAATATGCAGTATAACAAACTTAGTTTAGAAAATTGATCAAATAATGCCAGTGATATGAAAGTGGTCAGAACTGATATGATAGCTGTTGTCTCATCTACCAGACTTGGAATAATCCTATGGCTGAAATGTCATTTCAGATCCTATTTTCCGTAAAGGCTGTTAATTTTATTAAATACAAGATAATTCCCACTGGATTGTGCAGTCCTTGGGAAGTGTGGCCATGCCCCAGGCTCAGAGTGGAAAGGGGCATTGAGGGATTTTCGTGTCCATTTTCCTTTGAAGACTGGTTTGAGCCTGAACTGTGTCAATATCAAAGCAAGTGGTATCAGCCTGGGAGGGATGCAGACGGGGGAACCAGGTGATGTGAAGCAGCAAAGGAGACAAGATGCTGCATTCTCAGTGTTTGTATTAATTTGAAATTATTTGAAATACATACAGTGAAAATAGTTAAAAACTCTAGGATTTTCTCTTTCCCCTTTATATGGGATAATTGGAATGCCAAAGACGAATGTGAGCAGGGACTTGTAACTTTTCCAATGCCCCAAAATGTGCTTGTATCTTGTTTTGCTGTTGGACTGATCACTCGTTTCTGTTTATTTCCTAATAAACTTTGCTTTGAGGGTAGTCAGCCTCTTTTGCTTTGTGCTTTTACCCTGTATTTGAGGGTAGTCAACCTCTTTTGGTTTGTGTTTTTACCCTACATTTATGCCTTTGGGAAGCTTTTCTTTTTATCCAGTGTTGTAATATTTTAGTCTTTGGTTACATAAAACCTGTTTTGGGACAGGATTACCTGCTTTCTGATTAGATCTAAGCTACATCTCTGCAAGGAATGTTACTGGTTAGCAGTTCCGGGTGTGAACATGAAAAAAATGACATCTGTAGGTACAGCACTGTCCTTGAACACAGTGGATGCATATAGGTTCATACAACTGACAATTCTCTAAAAAGAAAGTACTCCAAGCTATCAAATGTGAGTCAGTTAATTTCTATTTAAAAAACTGTGGAAGAAGGTTTCATAATCTCAGACACAGAAAGTTTCATCTGACTCTTCAGTCGTCTTAAAAGAAGTTGATTTTGTTTATATATTCTGGTGTATTTTTATGTTATATTTGTACATTAAGCCCATAAAAACTGAAACCATATTCCAGTCACTGGAAGGATGTGGAAGCATTTGATGCATACATTTTATTTCAGCTGACTCAGTTGAAGATGGCAACTCTCTTTAATGCTGGGATCAGGATGTTGTGACCAACTTGTGCATATTGTAAGAATGGTTTTGATGGATATGAAAATTACCCAGGGGAAGTGTTCTGTTTGTACAATTCAGTGTAGAGATGAGCTCAGTCTGTCACCTGATGAAAAATAGCACCTATAATTCTGCTCTTAATGGCAAGTTAGATAGCTCATCTAAGCTGTTGTCTAGTGTCTGTCCACCCCCATGGGAGAGCAAGAGAGTGAGCCTGGCCTGAGGGTCAACTCTCTCACGTGGTTCCTGTGACATGCCCAGCCCAGAAGTCTTTTATTTGTCTTTCATTCCAAATGCTTCCTCCTGGACTGGAGTGAGAGAAGGAGAAGCTATGTTGCCAAGTGGGTGAAGGTACATCTTGTATTTAGGGTGCCAGCCCTCAGGTAAGTCATCACATGAGGTGACACCTAACATCACATGCTCACTTTGGATTAAAGGCAACACAACTCCTGTTCATTCCTGATAGGGTAGATAGGTAAGAAGAAAAAATTGTTTATTTCCTGTGAGCTATTAACTTTCATAGAAGTGTTATCAGTGTGAGACTGTCTTTTTCTACTTATAGTCTGTGTGCCAGAAAGAGTTAATTTAGTTGCCCAACACCCAGGGAGCACAAATTAGTTGCTTTCCATTCTACCACAGCTTATTTAATGCAAAGCAGCAGCGCTCTTCAACATGCACAGAAAGGATGTAGGGGAGAAGTATTGGCTCAGGAATCTTAGCATGACATATTATTTCTTTCCTTCACTGTCTGCTGGAAGAATGGTTTTATTTAAATTAAATAAACAGCTGATCCTGTAGCTACTACCTGAGATCATGTCTTTGACTAAATCAGGCTTCCTAGAGGGCAGGATAAAGTTTTGCTGTTAATTTCCTAGCTCAGTAGGGTAGAAAATGCAAAATGATACAGCTTTGGAAATCTTCAAACACACATAACACAATGTCCTATTTAAGCACCATCTCTGTGTGTCAGGGAGACAGAAGTAGCTGATAACATCTTACAAGTGTGCATATGTTATAAATAGAGCTGCTACTGATGTAAATGGAGGGATTCACCTCAAAATCATGACGTATTTTAAGTTACTAAAAAGCCTGTGAATGCAGGTAGGTGAGAGGAAAACACTGGTTTATTTTAGGGGCAGAGTGTTTTAGGGTAAACAATGACTCTTTAAGAGGCCCTAATGGGTTCCCTTTCTTGCTTTTCTCTCCTCTACTGGATGTCTTGTGATGCTAGCTCTACTCATACACCCAATGGTTACATTTTATTTCAGAAATTCCAACTAGCATCTCTATCTAGAGAGTAAAACCTCACTTGTTTAGAGTAAGGAGACGTGATGTTTGTGTTGAGGGGAAGTTTGTTAATGGAGCTGCAGTGTGGGAGTTTTGTTCTTCACCAGGTTTCTCCCCTTCCCATGACCCCTCTAAAAGCAGTAAGACTGGATGTGCACAGAGCCTGTGCTGCACTCCTCTGCTGACTTTCTGGCAATATATTGCATATTCTGATTGACTCAATTAAATGGATTTGCAGCGGTGGGACTGTGCTCTTTTCCCATGGCAAGGATAGGGCAGGCTGTGCAGCTCTTGCCTGCTTGTCCTCTGGTCTTTCCTGGAGTTCTGTCCTGGGAGTGTGGGTATGTCAGGCTGCTGGTCACTGATAGTATGCCAGCTGTGACAGTTGTACCACCAGCTGCTAATCAGGATTAGTCATAATAGGGCTCTGCTCCTATGAGGTTCTGCCCAATTTCATGTTGAGGCTGGGAGGCCAGCTCTGGTATCCAAACTGCTCAGCATCTCAACAGCTTCTGTGGCAAGGAAGTGACCTGCAAGTCAGGGTCACTAGTCTGTTTTGGCCATTTAAAATCCACTTTTTGGTGGTTACATATAACTTGTGGTTTGCACACAGGAAAGCTAGGGTCTGTGAAGCTCATTCATGATGGCAGTGGTGTGTAAGGCAGCTTCTCACCTTGCTGAAGGAGGTCAGAAGCCACAGACCACCGCATTTCAAAGCTGGGTCCTAAAATGTATCAGGGGAGCTCACCATGGCTCACTACTGGCTGTCCTGCCATGTTCAAAATGAAATAGTTGAAATGGGTCAGCTCTTTGTTTGATATGGAGGACAAGGGTTATTTGAATAAAACAACGCAGAGAAGTGGTAGCAGTGAGAGCTTGGAGTACCAATGAAGGTGGGTGTATGTAGTGTGTCCATCCATTGTTGCTACTAATGTTCTTGAAGCCCCCAGCTCCCCCTGCCAGTTTCACAGCTCCCATCCCATGGCTTCCCACATCAGAGCAGCTCTATACCACAGTACAGCAAGGCATATGTGAGCTCTTCTACTCAGACAAAGCCACATGGCCTAACACCTGTGGAACACCCCAGGCTGAGGCTCAGCTCCAGGTCCTGCTATCAGTCCACTAATATTTTGGCACAAGATTACCTGAAAAATTCATTTGTCCTCAACTCGGGCCTACTACTTTTGAGGTTTAAAAAAATGCATGATGTTTTAAGCTATTATTCTTTATGTAGACAAAAGGGGGTTTATATGTTAAAAACCTGGTTGCTTGGTTACAGTCTGAATTGACTAGAATTGAAAAACTGAGATGCTCCAATCTTAGAGGAGTGTGAGTATATTCTGCAAATAAGAGAAAAAGTGAATGACTAGAAAGTCATGTTAAGGCAGATACCAGTATGTTTTGGAGTGGAATGAAACAATTGTGTAAACATAAAGAAAAACTCCTAAATAGCTAATTCGTAGCATAATACCTAATTTTGTGTATTTTCCATTGGAATTGTAAATGCACTATATTGAAGCTTTCCCATCCCGATAAAATTTGCCTAAGAGGTTCATGTCATCCACCAGAGGCCCACAGTTGTGGGATGTGGCTCCTAGTATTGTCTTGTGATTCTGCAGTGAGGTAACATGATTCTTAGGCTGTAGGTTCTGTTTTGCTAGTTTGGGGAGGCTTAAAGCTCTCTCACTTACTTGTATCTGCATTTCAAGTGATCAGCTGAATATCCTGCTCATATAATTAGCTTTATGTACTTCATCAGAACAGACTAACATGCTGTAATTGCCACATCGAAAACAGTTTGTTAAGCACTGTAGAAGAGTTTGATGTGTGGAGGACTGGAGTGAATTGAGGTATGATAACTGCTATGAGTTTAGGAAATGGGAGAATGTAGGTATAACATCAGGAAATACTTCATAGTCATAAGGCCTGCTAGTCTGTTAAATAATCTTCCAAATCAAGTGATGAAATCCCTGTTGCTTAAGATTCTTAAAATAGAATAATAGCACAGTCTTAGAGGCAATTCTTCTCCAGCGAGGTGCTTGGCTAAAAGACTTAATGCTATTCAATATCTACCCACTGCTCTGAATGCTGGAGCAATTTATTTTCAGACTGAACAAGAAAATGGTGAGGAGTATTTCAAAACTTGTTTTAGTATCTCATGACAGCTATTGTTTTGTTAAAAATTATAGAAATATGAAACTGCATGTTTTATGTAAACTTCCATGGTCCATTCTTCAACGTATAGATTTCTCTCTGGATTTTGTCCTTGTGTTGCCTGACCTTGCTAAATCTTGAATTTCCATTCTAATAAGCAAAAATGTCAGAGTGTCAGATTCAGGTGGGTGGAGAAATGAGGAAATTAAAGTGAGCACAGAAGCCTTGAATAGATGCCTAATTGCCTCCAAAATGGGTAGAACATTCAAAACTGTCACGTGGTGGACAGGTATACCAATTGTTCTTACATACATAAGTATTATGCAAATACAAAGCATTTCCTATATGAAAATACCTTCCAATCACATTTTCAGGACTGATTTTCTGTTCAGTTTTCTCTATGGAAAATTCAACTTTTTTTCTCATCAGATGTTAATATTTTGATGGCAGGATCACTTTATGCCATCACTTGACTGTGAATAGGACTAAAACAGAACAGTGTTGAGTTAGGATTCACAGCTTTGTGGGGCAAAGCAATTGGAAAATGCAGTATGTCCGCCAGGAAGAGCAAGGGTTAAAAGATATTTTACCTGCCTTCCAGACACTCAACATTTACTTTTCATACTCTAGTTAAAGATGGGAATAAAACTCAACATTCAAGAATGGCTTGGAGGTCTAGGCACAGCAGTTTCTCTCTGTTCGCAGAGATAGAAACAGCAGTGCTGAAGTATAAGTTGTCCATCAATTTCAGTGGGGTTTAGATATGGTGCTTGTGATAGTACTTTAAATGTGATGTTATTTTACTAGCTTAGATAATGTTTTTGCTGCCTATGCTGTTACCTCTTCCCCCGCCCATCAGAACACAGAGCAGAGGGAAGCAGTTCCACACTGGCAGGAACTGTACCACCCCTTGCAATGAATAAGTAGAGGCAGGAAGATCAAGATGGTTTGAAAACACAGATCTACTTTTATATGAAGATGTCAGCCTGAAATATTTTGAAGGGGTTTCAAATTTCAAATTATGTTTGTCGAAAGTGAAAAAATCCATGAAACTCTCAATTCTGCTCAGCTTACTTTTTATGAGCAAAGAACTGTTGAAAGAATTTTGCCAAGCTCTCATGCCAGCTCAGCTCAACAGTGTGCTTAATCATCATGTTTGTTATTGTTATAAAGTGCCATATAAAATCTGCATTTTAGGTGTAAGAAGACTGGTCTGGGAGATTCTGTGTCTGGGTTCTAAAATTGTCCTCACTCAGACCTGGCAGCTCCAGTTCCAGTTTTTGGCACTTATTTCTGTCTGGGTTTTTAAAAGTGGCTTAAATTATCCACCTCACTTTTCTGTCCATAAAATGGGGTGGGAAAGTACAAATGTATGCTCAGGTTTTGGATAATGGGACAACAAGGAAGAAACGGATAGTGACAAATCCTCTTTCCTGGCCCGTTTCCACACAGGATTATTTGACTGATTATGAGTGCCTAATTTAGTCACTGTGACTCTTAGTGTTAAATCTGCAGAGGGTAAAAAGTAGTTCAAATCACTTGCACACGAGGCTGCCAGACACTAATTTCACTGGAGAAGGTAGTGCATCATCTCATGATTAGATTATTCCTATTATAGGCACCCAAAGTGTCCTTTGACTCTGTGGGGAGATGTTGACTCGATGAGTTCCATGAATGTAACTGCTTTGGCAGACTGCTTAGGTACCCCTATACTGGGCAGTGTCATCAGCCCCTTCTTTATTTTAAAAGTGTCCCATGGCTGCCTTTATGCTGCCCTGGTCAATAGCAGATCATGACTACTTTATTGCAGTATAATGAACTTCGTTTGTTTTGGTCCCTTCCAACCTAACTGATTCTGTGAGTGTGAATTTTATAGTCTGGGGAAAAGCTTCAGTCAATCCAGAGCCCAGTAACAGGGACAAGCACAATACACATCTTTCTGGGGACACACAGTACTTGGAAGAGTGGTATTTAAATTGTCCTTTTGAAAATATGAAGAGAAGCAGCAGCTGGATCATGTCTGTCACTTCCAAATTAAAACCCCTCTGAAGACCAGAAAGCTCACTATAAATTGTCTCCATTTCATACTCTAATCTTCCTTTTCTATCTGTTGAGAGGGGAAATACTCGTTTAGAAGTGAACCCTGTGGGTATTCATCGAAATGGATTAATCTTTTAATTTAGCCCAAAGAAAAATTAAGAAATAAAGCTTTGAAGAAGTGAGAGCTCTTCCGTTTCTTTTTTTTCCCTAGTTTTTAAAAATTCTTTTCTTTCTCTTTTCTTCTTTCCTTTTTTTTTTTTTTTTTTTTTTATCCTCCACTTCCTCCATTCTGGACTAGTCTGCCTTCTAATGGAATCACAGTTAAAGTTTTCAGTTTCCCACTAATGAAGTATGACCTTGCAGGATTTTTAAGAAACTTTCTTCTTCAGCACATCCCTCTCGTGCTTTTCATTTCAGTTTATAATTCAGTATTTTAAAAGGCTTTATTCTGGGGTTTCTAGCTATGGGGCTCGTCACTGGAGTATTTTATTGACATCATCTACAGTTTTTGTGCTTTTTGAAATTCAAGCTTGTGGAAATCTAGATGCATTCAAACCCATAAAGGCCCATCTCCAAAAAGCACCACATATCACTTCAGGTTCAATTCTGCATTTTGTATTGTTTGTGAGGTTGGAGCTGGTGAGCACAGTGAGGCACTCTGGTTTTGAAATCTGTAAGTAAAACAAGCAGTTGTCCAACTGAACCAATTACTGTCAATGACAAAAATATTTACAACCTCTACAATAACAGGCTTTCTTGCAAACTTAGCTTCCCCCCCCCAGATAAGCATTAATTTAAAGATACCAGAAGTTTTGATATGGTAGCTATGAGCCAACTTTGAGTCACAGTGAGACAAAGAAATATCTATGTCACAGTTTCAAATTATGGAAATTTGGAAAGTGTTTTAAAAATAATGTTTTCCCTTGTGTGATTTCTGCTTAGGGTCAGCAAGGCTGTTAGCTTGTTTTCCTAAACAAGAAGCAAATAAGCTTGAGGTTCAGTGTTTCTTTGATCTCTTTCAAGAAGGACCAAATTATAAAAAATGATACTGGGATGATCTCACTACAATCATATTATTAATAGCTGTTGTCAAAAGTAAAATGTTGTGCATTTGTCATACACACAAGTCAATCCAATTGCCTTACTAGCAATAAACAGGACCAAAGTTATAAGTGCTGTAAATATTACCGGCAAATCGCATTTAGACCAAAAGGTTTCAGAAAACAGAGCTGGCCTCTTTATAGTGCATGAAAAATCAATTAATAAAATGGTATGCCCTTGCAAAATGAAGTGTGGATAATGAACATAAATAAATGGGGATTTGGAAAAAGCCTGTATACTGTCCCTTTTGGGAGGGAGAGTGACTGATTTAGCTGAGGAGAACCATGGTGGATTAGTGTAGGTATGTATTAACAGTGGAGCAAAGGAAGACAAACTTCAAAGAAGTTTCTAATCTTTGATCCCATTTGGAATCCTGCGGAATACTTGTGAATTCTAATTTAGTAGTGCAAGAAATGTTACAGCCCAAGGAGTGCAGCACTATTTATAAAGGAAAATCTTTTCCCGTGTAGAGGTTGGGCTGGAATCTCACCCCTGACATTTTTTCCATCATACTAATCTAATCCAAATGGGTTAAAATTGAGGTCATTTATGTCAGTCTTCCAGGAGCTCCTGAGAATATCTGCAATAAAAGAAGGACCAGCATCTTTTGTGGGCTTTAGTATTGCTATAAGTCTGTTAGTTGTGATCCAAGAACTTGAAAATTGCAGTTTAAACAGCCTTTCCTTCCGGCTTGCTGCTTGACAGTCTCTAGAGGCCTGGACAAGATTGCATGAGGCTGTAAACAGCTCAAAATGTTGTGGTTCTTTGTCTTGTGACAGGTGTGAGACCACAGGCTTCCAATTTGTGATTTCCAAAGTTAGTTTAAATGCTAGAAGAAAGCTGACTGAGGTCTGAAATAAGTGAAACCACCACTGGCAAAAAAAAATGACACACGGAGACCCTCTGTCCAAGAACTGAGCTGAATAAAATGGAAACAATTGCACAGTATTTTCCTCCAGGGTGGGAGTTACCAGAAACTGTAGGCTGTTGGCACACTAGACATCAGCGATAATACCGTCAGTGGTGGCAAACGTTCAGTCCCTTGGAGATAAGCCTGAGAAATGGTAGCATGCTTCCCATGTGGCAGCTTTAAGGATCTACCTGTGGCACTGGTGTGGTTGGAGGAGAAAGCTGCTGCTGTTTGTATTGAACTGTGGTTTGCAAACAAGCCTTTGAGTGTTCCTTGTGGCAAGGACTCAGTTAAGCTGGGCTATATGGTGTAAGTCTACACAGTCGGAAAGACTTATGCAGAAATATGAGCATTTAGGATGAAAGAGTAAAGTGCTTTGATTCACAGAAGGGAACTGGAGCTTGTCAGAATAGCTGGCAGCATTCCCTTACAAACCTCAACATCTGATTGTGCGTCGGTGAGGTTCATCTCAGAATGGGGTGTATCACTCGCTGTGTGCTGACACACCAAGCAGTCATGAGGTTACTGTGTCACTTTCATGTGCACTATCTGAATTGGGCTATTAGGTGTTGAACGGTGTGTGTTTCTAGGTAAAAAGGTAAAAATTGCTAAACAGAATGCAATGGAGATGGTGCATACATCGGCCAGGTGGTGGGCTGATGCCAGCAGCAACCACCAGCAACACTAACTCTGCACAGTGGACCTGGGTGACACAAAACAAGGCCAGATCAGTTGGTTCTTGTGTGTCATAAACCCTTCTCCAGCTGAACATGACACTGATCTTCTCTTTTGGTTCCTTTTTTAAAGCAACCCTCCCAAAAAAGACGAATTCTATTATAGTCCTTAATTGAACTACCACAAAGAAAGAAAATAGCTTCTAATTGGCAAAGTGGATTTGAGAGAAACCCTTCTACCTTGTCACTAAAAGCAGAGAGGCAATACAGTAAATGAAGCAATGAGTTGTTTCCTACCACTGCTTTGCATCTCAGAAATTGTGTGTATTTCTGGTGCTGTGATAGCTCAATATTTATGTTTAGTCAGTGGTTAACTTCCTTTCTATCACACGTTACAGTGATATTGTGTTCCTGTCAGCCATTCTTGGAAAGGTATATATAATCTCCAGAGAAACTAAGCAAAACTGAGTGAGGAGTTACATGCTTTGAATAAAATGGTATGTCTTGATCAAAATAGCTTGCGATCAAACCTGAGAAACCCTTGTATTATCTTCCTCTGCTGCTAAACTCTATGGAGTAGTGCAGGTTGGAGCTCAGTCTATGCCTTGAAGTATATGGTATGATTTTTGGGGGGTTAGATGAAAGAATTAAAAATTCATAATTTTTAACCAGTATTTTTCTCCTAAAAAAAAGAATATATAATTTATTTGACACTTTTTTATAAACTCTTCTGCTCAGCTCTTATGCACATCATGAGACGATCTAGGAATTAATATTACTTTTGTAATCTGAGGAAAGGGGATTTCCCAATGAATGTTATTACAGTACTTTTATTTAAACTGGAGGCCTATTTTTAGATGCTTGGATGTGTCCTGGGATAAAACATTCTTTCTCTGACATGTTCCAATGTTGACTAAATGTATTATGTACTGCATCTAGGTATCTAAGGAATTTTAATTGTCTCAGAGGTACACAATAGCTTTTATAGAATTAGGATATTTATCACTTGTCACAGCTTGTAAATTTAGATACAGAACAGGCCTGTACACTGTCAAGCTGTGTGGGAAAGTAAGAAGAATAAGAGGTAGCGTCATGGTCTCTGTATGCCTTCCAAACAATAGTTTGGAAGTATGTTCTAAAAATGTCTAAGATGTAATTTTAAAAGATGTAGTTTAAAAAAGCTTAAACCTGAAAGTGAGACGCAAGAAAATGTAAAAGAATAAAAGCTGATGCTAAGAAACTCTCTTGTGAACACAAGTCAGTCCCACTCCTTTGGCAAAGTGATAGTTGCTCTAAGAAATGTGCTGAATTATGCATGGCTTACCAACAGTCCTGCACTGGAGCTCAGTTGTGATGGCTTCGGGGAATGTGTGCACTCCTGAACTGTCATCTGTTTACCTATTGTGTGAATCAAAAGTATCAGCAGATAAAAAAATTCAGACTAATTGAAGAAAGCCCCCAGGCAGCTCACTGAGTGATAGAAGCTTGCTAGCAGTCACAGTGGGAAGATGTGGACCATCAGGGTGAACATTTTTCAGCTAGGATTCATTTGGTATTCCCCACTTCAGAGCATGCCAGCTATCATGTTAAAAAACCCCACCAAACACCCAAACCAAAAAACAACTAGTAAAACAAGTCTAAAATATCAAAGATTGGTACATTTTAAAGCAGATTGGCTTTTTCATGGAGCTCAAAGTTTTGTATCCATGTAATTTTTGATTTTGTTTTTTATTTTAATGGAGCTGGATAGATGGCAAACATTTCCATAAACGGTATATCAGTAGCTGTCATAAGATGGTTTCTACCCTTAGCCATGGTGGTGGGAAGTGTCTTGGCAGGGGTGAAAGAAAGCAGCAAGGTCAAGCCCAGCCCTGGTGTGGGGGAGGGCAAAACATTGCAGCTCCTAGGCCCATGGGAGGATAATTTTCTCTAGCAGCTTGACGTGACAGAATCAAAGTGATAGTGGAGTGTAAATGTCTTTTGTTTGTATTTACACACTTCTGATTCAGGCAATAGAGATTCAATCGCTCTTGATGAAAGTACTGGTTTCTAACTACTATTATTGTTTATACATGAGAAATGTTTCTATATTAAAAGATGTCTCTCATATCCTGAAACCTGCCTGACACCTGACACCTGTGTCTCCATCCACTTTTTTGCTGTAATCATCAACAGTGTTCCTCACCTGCAGTCATCCATTCATGACTTCTCCTCTTCCCATATGGCTAGATATTTGGAATAATCATCCTGCTAAAATACACTATATTCTCTATTTTGACAGTTTTGAAAATGTGGTCATTCTGTTAGTGTTTGATTCCAACATGCTTGTGCACTGTCTCTGTTGTGGTGGTTTCTCTAACACATTTAGACAAGGAACTCCCTTGTCTTATTGGTGCTGCCATCACTTGCATGGCACTGCGCATGCTTCTGGTGATGCATATGATTGGAAGACTGGTGCTAAATAAGAATTGTGTTAACATTTGCCTCCACTACAGCAGACACAAAGCTACATCCTGCTCTTTTGCAGCTTCTAATTAACTAATGAAATGTATATGTAATTAGCTTTGATAATGCTTCCAGAAAGCTACTGCATGCTTGAGTGAAAGTTTACCTCACCCTATAGCTATTTTAGAGGGAAGGTTTTTGAGGAAGGAAGCTCCACTGGAGTTTTTAGATGTTTTCCACCAGGTGGATTGTAATGAAGTCAGGGTTTTCCCCAGACTTGGCTTTCTGAACTTTTTGCAGCTTCTATCTTCGTTGCAATGTCCTCCCACTGCTTGACGTAATGCCCTGGTCACTTGGAGCCAGGCTAGGTGTGCTTGCATCTCACATTGTCAGCTAGGGTTGAATGAACCAATTGCAGTAGATAATGTGCTCAATCAAATTAGCCCTGAGGTCTCTGAGTGTGCATAAATTCTGCCTGTGGCTAACAAGATGCTGATGCCACTGATGTGCTGCCTGTGATTGTGAGCAGCTGTGCTTGCTGACTGCTGGTATCTTCTGACATTTCATCTTGTGCAGCCACAGTGCTCTGAAGGTGGGGGTCTCACTGTGACCAGGAGTGCAGCTGTGACCTAAATACTCTCAACTTTCTTGATCTCTGTCCTTGGTTTGGTATTGGACCTGATAGTACTAATACAAATGAACCTCAAGAGGGAGAGACAAGATGTAGAAGCATAGTGCACTAAAATAAACGAGGCTGGTACAGCTCTTAGTGTGTTTTATGTCCCCCAAAATGTAGTGTATATTCCTGCATATCAAGTGATATGTTATTTTGGTAACACTTGGTAACACTTGGTAACACTTAGAATAAATTTATTTAAATTTAACATCTCTTTAGCATTAGCTTGCAGACCTGAAGATAAATAAGCCACACTTGATGCTGGACGTTCGTTGCATTCTAAAAGATAAATAAGCCACACTTGATGCTGGATGTTCGTTGCATTCTAAATTCTTCTTGGCAGATTTCTAGCTACTCAGTTCTGGCAACATTTTAGCAAAGATACAGTACCAAATCATCTTATATAAATTACTGCTCATCTGGTAAAGGCTGGGGGGCTTTAGGTTTACGTTTTCCTTCTATCTTTGCAGTTTTGTGCTGGAGATTAAGCAATTTTTCTGGTAGTGATTCAAAGGAAATGGATAAAGGGTAGAAAAAGTTTCAGAGCAATCTGCATGTGCTGAGAGATGGGAAGGGATGGCTTAGCTGGGCCCACCCCATATCAGGAGTCCTAAACTGTCCATGAGCCATAGTGGTTTGCAGCACTGAGCTGAAATTTGGAGAGCTTCTCTACATGGTGGTCTTAGTGTCAGCTCCACTGATTCTGTAGAAATTGCCCTGCAGTTTACTGCTGGCTGAAGGGATGCAGTGTGATGACATATTCCAGCATTGCTGTGTTTCATGATATGGCTAGACACAGAAACTTTATTTTTAGGGGACAAACCTGTTCAGTCAATTTTTTCGCTTGAAGTGCAGATTAATACATTGATACTTCTAAAGGAGTTCCTGTTGAAAGGTGTTGGTAAATATTGTGTACATCAATTGGTTTTATTTCAGAAAACTGTTGAGACACAGGCAAGTGTTGTCACTTATCACTTTCCACTGTTGTGGAAAAGAGAAATGAGGAACGTGTGAATGTGCCACATTCCTCACATGAACCATCTTGGAACATATTGTTAATGTGGGATATTTGAAACCCATGTGCCTCTGGCCCTCTGAACCTGCTCTGTCCCAGGATGGTTGGTCTGAAAGACTCAGAGATGAGCTTTCTGGGAGCACAGCAGGGAAAATGACCACCAGCTGTGGAAACAATGCACTGGAAGAGATTTTTTTCCCTAAACCATGTCAGGGGGAATGTGATAATTCTTCAGGACCCTGTCTGAAGTGTTCTGAAACAAATGTCACATTTAGCCACTTGTTCTCATCTCCAGTGGAACAAAGCTCTGCTTCCTTGGAGAAAGTCTTAGGAACATTTGTGCTTTTATGTGATGCAAGGATGTCCCCTCCAGACTTCCTGATCTGAGGGAGAACTTCCATGGAACCACTTCAGCAGTGAAGCAGATACAGTCCTTCATCTCTGTAAAGCTGGCTTTGGCATTTATCATATCAAAGTATTCAAATTTATGGAGCAGTTTCTTGGAGCTCTGTTAATCCCATGGGTGACTGTTTTATAGAACCAGCAGCTGAGCTGCTTCCTTGTTAACACTGGGTAGGGAAAAGAGAGAACTATGTCATGTAAACTGCAAGGAAATTAGAACAAGCTAATCAAAGAATAGTGAAGAGGGAAGTTAGACATTAAAGGCGCTTTCATACAGACCACAAAGCATGGAACTAGAAACATGGTCCTAATGTGTATACTCTAGTGCACAAGTAACGTCTATGTAGCCAGAATGCAGCCAGAAAAGGCCATATTTGATAACAGATACTTTTCCCATAAAGAAATGGCAATGAATATTTCACAAAAGCTTTCTCAGAGACATCAGAGTCACTGAAAACAGGACAGCATGGTGAAAAGTCCTTGTTCTTGAAGTATAAACAGCAATACTTGCATGATTTGGGGTAGATTTTTCTCCACTATTGTTTATAACAGGTTTAAAAGATGGACCCTGTCTAGGAAACTTGTTCCTTTTTTTACTTTTTAAAAATAATTCATGACATCTAACCTATATTTCTCTTGAAGGAATTTATACCTGTTTCTCTTGTTCTCTCTGCAGAGGATGCAGAGATTTGTATCTGCCCAATACACATGCAGAGAATTGTTTCTGCCTAACACATATTTGAAGACTGTTGTCATACCTCATCTCACTTCCCTTCTGTAGAAATGAATCAATCCAAGTACTTCAGCTTTTTCCTAGGCCATATGCTCAAAGACCTCTGATAATTTTCTGTTCCTTGTCTTTGGACTTCTACTTTGAGTGTGGTTCCAAGGCCTGGACTAGTTATAGAAAGCTAATATAGATCCCGCTTTGTAAAACTTCTCATAATGAAAATCAATCACCGATCCCCTACAAGGACAGGAAAATTAAACCTTTCAGAGTTGACATGACATGCCCAAGGATACCCATCAGAGAATGGGAAGAGTCAGGAAGATGACCCAAGACCACAACTCCCTGGCTAGTCCCTTTGAAGACTGATCTCCCTTGACAAATGCACTTCCTGCAAGCCTTTCATTGGTGAAACGTACCATGTGGCATCACTAAAACATCTGTACCTGTGTACTGACTGGTATATTGTTAACCCAATCTATGTGCTGACTGGTATGTTGTTAACCCATATGAACTCCTACAGGCTCCAATGTCTTGCAGGTTGAAGGCATGACTCTTTAAAATGTGCTTTATCCTTTCCCCTGATATCTTCAAAACTTCGTAAATGGAGATGAGCATCCAAATTTAAGCTCTATTCAGAGTAAGTTTGTTTGTGCCTCTTAGTGATGAGTTAGTAAAAAAAATCAGAGCATTTTAAAAGAGAAGAAGTAGTATATTCTGCTTCCTCCAACCCAGCTCACTTTACCAACCCAGTAAAGTAAAACTACAAGTAGCTTTAAAATGAGGTTGTAGGAGAAGTTGCCCAGCATAAGCTGCAATTGCAGCAAATATATTTCTCCTTAATTATTGTGCAGTAGTGAGTGCATTAAAATGTTCAGCCTCCTCCTTAGCTATACAATGTTTGCTGAAACACAGCACAGCTCAGCCACATTGAGTAAGCCCATACTTATCTATCTGGTTTAAAAATATTATAGTAATTATTCAACAGACCTACACATCTTATCTTTGCAATTGCTCAGGCTTGTTAATGTTTTTGTTGTTTGTTTGGGGGTTTTGTTGGGGTTTTTAAATATTTATTCATTTTCACCTCTGCTCTATTGGAGTAGTTTATCTGTAATTTAAGACACACAAACTTTGTAACCAGTGGAAATCATTTTACTAATTTGATACCAGAAATTGCTTAACCTACCCAATGCCGGAGGGACCCCAGGGCAAGGAAGGGTGTACTAATATCGCTCTATGAACATGCAGCACTTGTACCAGCACACTGATGATTAAAAAACACAGGAGGCATTTCTTCAAAGGATTCTGAACAAAGCCTTTGGTCCCATTTCCACACATGGATTTTTTTTTCATTGTCCTAAATACATTTGTTAGACTACC
>NW_008687673.1:0-18339 GCF_000695815.1 Acanthisitta chloris | reverse complement strand
AAAGATTTTGCATATCCATTTTTACATTTAATCCATCACTGAAAACAATTGAGAGTTTTATACACACACACACACATACATATATATATGTATGTATATATATTTGACCTGATAAATACCTCAGCACTTAAAATCCTTCCGAATCCTTATATAGTGCTACTTAATCTCTTAAACATGCACTTGTAATGACTTAAGAATCCACACACTGGAGATCTAGTGACCTAGTTGTGCTCTGCACTGTCGTGTGAGGGAGGTGATTTGGATTTTATTAATCCAAATAATTTTCGAACCCTGTAAACATACTCAGGACTTTGCAAGTGCTAATGAGCATTGCTTGCGAGCTAAGCAAATGGTGTACTCCAGCCAGAAGCTCTGCGACGGGTGCACAGCCCTGCGTTGCACACTGCGGTGGTGAGCTCTGCCCTTAAGAGATCTTTTAAATAGTTTAGTTCCTAGGAAATGTGTGTGCTGAAACTTCCAGTGATATCATACACTGTGTTAAAGAAACAGACTGGAGATTGCCTGAATTTTTTGAACTCAAATAATATTTCCTTTAAATGTAAATCTTCTCTATAGTATGGAAGAAAATAAATGCTTTTCCTTCCTTTGAGGTACACTGGTGATTTTAATGTGATTTAAACTGCATTCCAGGGTACTTACAGTCTCTGAATGCTTTATTAGTAACACTAGCTACCACCCCCTTGTATGACCCGGTAATACTTTTACCTATGAATTATTTCTGTTCCAAGGTGGGAGGGGAAAAATTATTATATATGCAATAATATAATGCCTAGTAATTATCTCTCCTAAAGCAACAGAGGTGTATTTACTGGTATGAATGCACCAATCGTAGTCATCATAAAACCCACTGTATTAAGCTGTTAAAAGCTATCTGTTACTAGTGAAAATATGTATATATTTATTAGCAGCTGTTAATATTTTAATGGCTTGCCTCTAAACTGGTTGTGTTTAGAGAGATACTGTCAGGTTAAGTGTTCCTTCTCTATATTTCAAATGGTAGCTTTGGTACTTAAAATGTAAGAATGCAATAAATAAAGTTAAACTTACTGTTTGGTTTTATCTACAGTAGTCCAGCCATGTGGTTTGATTAGTTGCTGTCTAAGCAATTTGATTTCTATCAGGGAATTTCTGAGAGATGCCCTGCACAGCAGCACTGCATGCCTGCAGCAGCACTCTTAAGAGTTTCTGTCCTTTCTCAAACCCATTGCTGTAAGCTTAAAAAGCTGTTCCATTTTTTATATCACTGCCCTATTTACCTGCTCCATGCACATGACCCAGCATGTCACTCACCTCTGTCCCTCTTAGCACTGATGTGTGCCAAGCAATCATCTCAAGCTGCTACTGGGAGAGGCAAGAGAGAACATCACCCTGGGAACAACCTTGGCAGTAGTGTGATACTGGTTTCTGAAACAACTGAAGAAACACTGTTTTTACAAGGTGATAGGCATTTTGGGTTCACCTCATCAGCCCATCCTCATCAGAGGATGGAAGGTGGTCTTTCTAGAAGCTACATATAAGGTGATGGCTACTAATTACCATATACTGAAGAATTTGTGTAGTGAACAGGAAGGATTTTTAGAGAAGTAACATGTTTTTCTTCAGGTCCCCACTGCAGCTGACTATAGTGGACTGGGTCATGGTACTGTAGGCAGACCTTGGATGATCTGTGCTTGCCTACTGTGAGCTACTATAGGGTGCAGCTGTAATAAGGGTACACCTGCCCTGAATATTGCCCTTGGGTACTTCCTCCTCTGTAGATACATCCTCCTCCTATCCCACTGCAACTATGTTCCTCAAGGTTCTTCTTTGACTTCAAGTCAGACCAGCAGTCCTCACTGTCATGTAGCACTTGCACCCTCTGGAGCTGAAAGCCTTCTCAGAGGGCTGACTGAGTCACCTTGCATAACACAAAAGTCATGCATTGTCATCCACACTTAAATGTATTTCTTTTGTCAAGGGCAAATAAACCTGTTTTCTTCTCACATAAGTAGGCTGTGGCAGTGAATGAGCCTTTTAAGCTAGCTTGCAAATAACTGCATTATAAGATAGAGAATTTTTATGGAGAAAAAGAGGGAGTGAAACTGTGACCATATTTACATACAGATGAACTATCACTTTTTCCTAGGGTCTAATTCAGAAACCACAGGTAGAGCAGGGTACTCTGTATTAATTGGACCAGCTGAGTTTGCTCATGGGCTTTTCTTCTCTCACAGACAGTCATCTCCTTCCCACACCCTTTAAAGTCAGTCACAGTGTGGTCAGAATAAATGCAAGTGCAGTCCCTCCCCTTACAAGAGCCTTGGGAAGCTTGTTCCAGCACAAGGATCATAAAAAACCCTTCATGTTAAATCTTGGGCTATAAACCAGCTGAAATATAAACAGGGCTTCCCTGCCACAGAGCTCTGTCCTTAAAAGTACCATAAACAAAAATCAGAGCTGTGAACCTTGGAGGTCTGGCTGTGAGGTCAGGATGCTGCTTATGCACTGGATGAAGCATCACCACGTCAAAGGCATTAAAATGACATGTTTATCCTAAAAAATGAACTTGAAAGGTTCAGCTCTCACACCACCTGCTCAGGTCTGCCTATGTGTTCTCTGAGAAAGCCTGAGTGGGAAAGGATTTGTTTGGATGGGTTGGGGAAGGACTTGTTGGAGTAGGGTGGCATTGACTGAGGGACAGTTTATTATCCTCTGGGATGAAGATGCTGGAAGAGGTATTCAAAAGGGTATGACTGTAGTTTTCTCATGCTGACTTGGAAAACCGTTGTTTAGGGAGATTTCTGCCTTGTTTGCCCATATAGGTATGCAGACTCTGTTACTTGCAATGCTCCCTATGGGTGAGGTACTCATGGCTCTAGCAACATGAGACCTGGCTTAGTATGGTTCAGAAGCCTTCAGAGCTACATGCCTCCTCCTGAAGTCACTGCTGATTTTAGGCCTCCCAGCCCTGCTTGGCTCCCAGGGCACTAACAGTGTGGCAGCCTATGGGGCCATGTTACACCTACCATGGGTCCGTGCACACCAAACCCAGGAAAGTCATGTCAGTCTGCCCTATTTCTGTCTTCCAGCTCTATGATACAATAGGTAGCATTTACCATTCCCTGTGCCCAGAGTTTCATGTCTGTTTTAAGCAATGTTTGTGAAATATTTGCAAGGATCATCTGAAAAATTAAGTGCATCCAAAATAACTCATGTGTCTACAAAGTGCTTTATTTCCTGTAGGTGGTCTCTTGCTGGCTTGGAACATAAACTTATTTTTGCCTAGTAAGATGTCTCTATAATTTGAGGGGTTTGATTCCATTGTTCTTTTATCTTGTACAAAGAGAGCAGGTGGTACAGTTCAGTAAATACACCTATACATTCTATATTGGGTCAGTTCTGATCCATACATACCTTATATTCTGAAGCCATGTCTTATCTTTAAAGATGACCTATGGGCATTAGTTACTTTTGATCTGCCTGCTTTTCACTCTGCTGCTGTTAACTTTCTGTTTGTCATTATGGATGAAGCATAGTTCTCTCCAAAATTTGTACTAAATCTTTAGCGGTGTGTGCTTTAAGGCTGAATCTATTCTTTCTTGTACTACATAGCACACCAGAGATGCAGCTATTCATGTTATGAAAGCAGTCACTGTAATCAGGTGAAGATTAATAGAAAGATTATTTCTGTGAATATCAAGAGTTCCTGGAATACGGCATTTTCCATGTTAATATACTCAGAAATTGGATCACAATATTGCCACCCCCAACTCTGCTATTTTTTGTCCTCTTTTTCCCCTATGTACAGTTGGTGTACTGGGCTGCCATCTCTCCCCAGACAGTTGCTTGTAGTAGCAGCATTGAGCACTTCTGTACCTGCACATAATGTATCCCACTTAACCAATTCTTCATGAATCATTTGTCCTTTAAAGCATATGTTTTTATTCCAGCAGAACATATGGTCTGTCTTTGGTCTGTCTTACATATTATTTGAAGCCTATCTCTGTGACTTCCTAGATGTTTCTGCCTCATTAGAGCCATTATTGTCTTGGTCTTTTGTCAGAATGGAATCCAAAAGATTGTGGTTTTTTTCATTCTGAGTATGCTGCATCATTGCCAATTATTTTTGAATCAGTGGTATCCCAGCCTCTTTTAAGTTTTCAGCCATATGTTACAGAGTGAGTGTGAATCTTGTCAGTTCTCAGTAGAGTTTTCATGCATTGATGCCCCAAAATGGTGCCACACAAGCTCTTGAGTCTTCTGACATGATGTGAACAAAATCCTGAGGGTATGTTGTCAGTGACTGACCTGAAGAGCAGCTGGAGGATGTCCTCACAGTCCTCCCTGCTGCAGTGAAGGGTTCTTACATGTTTCCTTTTGCTGCCTCCTCCCCTAGAAGTCAAGCAGCAGAAAACGGCCAAGTCCTCACAGGTTCTGGGCATGGATCTGGTACAAAAACATGCACAGTGATTTCTTGCTGAGCTTAACAACATGGTCTGATGGGCAAGAGGGACATGCTTGACTAGAGCAGCCACTTGCTGTGGAGATGTTTTTGCCTGTCTCACAATGTGTCCCCAGTGCATGGGCTGCAAGCACAGCATGAGATCTATGCTGAAGTAGCACTTGGGTGGCTTTGGAAGGGTTTGGGGCCATGTCCTCAAAGACTATCAGTACCATAAGTCCCTTCTCCTCCTTTTCCTGTCTGGCACTTTAAAAGATGCCTAAATCTGGGCCTTCACTTCTGTTGCATTGATTTTATTGAGAATGCCCCAAGTGCAATGCCATTTGGTTCCTCATATAGCCACAGGAATGTTTCTTAAAGCCAAAAATGATTGTTCTCATTTAGCATGTGCCGCATACCAGGGCAACCTGGTACCTTCTTGGTGAGGACACTCAGTACCCACACCTGCTGTTGCAGGGACAGTGCTGTGGTGGCCCAGGGTGACCAGGGGGCCAACTATTTGTTTCAGCTACATAGATTACACAGTGGAAAATCTGCGTGAAGAGCCAACTATTTCTCATTCTGTCTATCTACCATAGTAACAGCATGCACGAGCTATGGCTCACCTGCTTGGGTAGGCCCTGAAATCACTGTTGACTTAGTCTGTCCCTGCTGTTCCTCTTATTAATTTATAGTTTATTCAGAAAACACAGACATTTGACTGAGGTGCCTTTGGGTCTTTTAACTGGCTTCTATCCAAGTTTACTTGTCAAGGAACCTTCCTTTTCTTCTGGTGCAATATGTTTGTGCTGGTTGCTAAGCAGATTACCTCCTAGCTGCATGTTTAACAGGAACGAGAATGGTAACACATAGTTCGGAGGTGCTGGATAGCAGCATGGTTTTTTTGACTTAAGAAACAGTACATAAGGGACTGAAATAATGATAACTGCTGCTTCCCAGGATGGATTTTTTATGCATGAAATCCTTGAGATTCTGATATTTGCTGTATTTCATGCGGTGTCTTTGCTTCCATTAATGGCTGAAAATGTTTGCACAGGCAGCAAGAAATTTCATCTGAGCAAATGTAAGTAATGTAATATTTGTTAGGAAAGCTTTACTATTTCCCTCCCATATTTTTTAGGCAAAATCCTCTTGGCTCTAGTGCTGTTGCTTTTCCACTCTTTGTGTAACCCTTTCTTTATGAATGCCTTCAGGTATAGGTTGCTCTACTGAGGAGTTGCCATGTTCGCTAAGCAAAGTGATTACTGATCCTCTCATTTCCCATTCATACTATTTCAGTATAACAATGTGATTATACTGATTATGTCTTCAGAGTCCACAGAGTTCCTATAAGATGCATATCCTGGGGCAAGAAGAAATCATGCAAACAGTATCCTCAGGTTAATCTTGCTGCTGAAATTGGTTTTAAGCTCTACCTGAGAAAGAATGTTGCATTAAGACCCCATCTTTTGAGTTTTCAGTACTTTGAGATTGCTTGATATTTTTCCTTTTTAATGTACCTGAGCTCTGGTAGATGCAAACACTTAGTAGATGATAATATATATTTTCTTGTATCCCTTTCCTATTTTATTTGTTTCTGGATCTTTTCTTTTCTGCTACAAGACATTGAGGGCAGAAACCTTTTTCAGCAGACCAGGAGCTCCAGCCTAATACCCAGAGAGCCATGTAAATCACCAAACAAGTTTGGAGTAAACACACATTTTCTAGTTGCACTCCTAAAAGTCTGGAGCTTCTCACTGACCATGCTGGACCCCAGCAAGGCCTCTTATTTATAGGGGCTGATAATAACTTGATTGTCCTTGGAGGAGAATCTGCAGGGAAGGATACTGGACACGTTGAATTCATATCTGCATCTGTTGTCATGCTTCATTAATCTCATCCCAGTGAAAGGGCACTTGTGGGGCAGACAGACCCACAGCACAATTTCCTCCTTGGTTTCTTTAGGATGATGATACCTTGGGGTCTTGGGATGTTCCTGGTGGGAAACGTTCTTCCACTTCTCTATAGAATATCTCTGTGTGTCCTTACCACATACCCTGCTCTTTCCTTTACACAAAGCACAGGCACATTCAGGTGTTGTTGCTTACTGCAGTGTGGAAGCAGCAGAGCATTGCTCTTTCTGCTTTGCCTGTGGTGTGGTTAATGATGCACATTCAAAGGCCACTTCTAATTTCCTGAAAGGGGGATTACTTTTCATACATAAACTGCAGTGTGTCCAGCTGAAGCAGGAGCATGTGCTTTGTACAGCTGAAGTCAATACACCAGTGACTAAATTGTTGGACTTGGAGAGGGAAAGCAGGATGAGCTCCCGTAGGTTTTCTAGTACCTATTACCTCTGCCAGCAGGACTGTCTATAGGACTACCTACTCCATGGCAGTCATACATTCCCTGAGTTACAGCTGCCCATGTCTGGCCCCAGCAAGGATGACATTGTTGCTTATTGCTGATCAGGTATGTCAGTCAGTCTTGGCACTACAAACTGCCCTGGAGAGACAGTGGTGGCCAGTTTCCCCATAGAAAGGTACTATTGCTTGCTAGGAAGTCTGGCCAGCTCTTTGGTGGGTAACACATTCTGGACCAGCCTTGAGGAACCTGCAGTGCTTAGGTCTGGGAAGGGTCAGCTCTGACCAGCTGTCTCATCTTGCCTTGCTGTGTCTTATTTCCAAAACCACTGTTTTCTACTGGCACTACTGTTGGCCAGGTCCAAACAAATTTATCAGACACTGAAATGTCAAACATAAACAGCTGCAAGGTTGGAGGAATTTATCTCATCTGGGAGGCAAGATCTTACTGGTGCTTTTACTGAGCAAAAGTCTGCAAAATGAGCTCATCATCTTTAATAGCAGGAAATCCTTATGGGAGAATGGCAGTGGAAGTGTCCTAATCAGCAGAAATCTTAATTAAAAACACTAGTCCTCTAAGACACCAGAGGGTCCAGCCAGAAGTAAAAAGGCTCCAGACCACATTGGTTCCATTGCTGTTGAGTTCACATTAGTTTGGAAACACCTGACTGCCACCAGCTAGTGCTTTATTCTTTACTATCTTATTTCTTTCACATGATTTAGAAAGCTGGAAAAAAAAAAGGGACATCTCAAACTTTTTAGTCTCAGAAGTTGTATTCTTCCCTGCTCTCCTTCTGAAAAGCTTAAGAAATTGACAGGAGACACTGAGAGGAGAGTAAAATAAACAATACATAGAAAAACTCTCAATGACCTTTTCTTATCACACTGAGGAAAAAGTAGGCAATGTTATCATCATTGCTAGTGTATTTTCCCCAAATATGCTGGCTAATCAGTAAGATTAAAGTTTTACAGTTTTACTTACTAAGCATTGCCTCGTGCCTACCTTCATTAAAATTTATCTACCATCGTGTTGCCCAATCATACGCTTTGATTAGATCCTCCTGGAATTCCTCTCCGTTCTCAGTCACTTTATGTAACTGAAATAATTCTGTTTCCTCAGCAGATTCACCACCTTGCATACTCCTTCCTCAAGTTTATAACTAAAGTTGTTGAGTTGCAGGGATATTGAGAGCACCTACATCTTCAGCTTGGCAAGAAAACTATTTGCTCTTCCTTATCACTTCTTTTCTCCTTTTAAAAACTCTCGCATTTCCCCATACAGTTGCAAGCTTGCATTAATATTCTCCCATGAGTGACATTCCCAATAGGCTTGGGGAAAAGTAAGTAAATGTGTGGCTTAATAACTTTGTATCTTCATAGAGCTCTGCCAGGTTTATTGGAGATAATGCATTTTGACAGAAATTTTGCTGCTATTTCTCTGTTTATATTTAACCATCTGAGTTATTTGTGTCTTCAGTGATCTTTTTCTTTATATTTAGATGACTGTATTTTACAGTGTAGAGTGAGAAAAGGCATTATTGCAAAACAAAGAACAGATTCCTATATGTACCTTGCATGAGAAGTATTAAAAAGACAAACCCATAGTGCTGATGATCCTCACCATTATTTCTGTAAATGAATGGGGCATATCCATGCATTACTGAAAATCCAATTAGTAGTAGTCCCAGATACTCTCATTTACAGTGCTCTCTTTGTGTCTTTGCTCTTTTCAAAGAATATTTGCAGTTTGTAACCCAGCATTTATTTAGTTGTTTCATTTGTGTTGTGATTAATGAGTATTAGGAGAATGCATGCTTAACTTATATACTGTGAAATAAAACTGGGCCAAAACTGTTTGAGGATACTCAACCATGACAAGATCTGATTTTATTTCCACATATGTGGTCATTTTAAAAGGCATATATGTAGTTTGGAATTAGAAAGTCAAATTAGTTTCCTTCTTCTGTAGCAGTACAAGATGGTCATCATTTTAGGTGGAAGAAGTGCAGAGACATGGATGGACTAATTGCCAATTGCATAAAAGACAGATTAATACAGGTGGGCTTGTCCTGTGCTGTCTTGCAAAGCTGTTAGTGTGACCTGTTGTGCTGTGGGTGTATTTGTATTGTCTCATGAAAGTCATCAAATGCATGGTTTGAGTGTCCAAAAGGAAGAGAAAATAATCTTGGCCTCCTAAAGATGGAGATGTTGGAGCAGTGGTGCATCATCTGCTCGACAGCAGAAAGAAATCTTCAGATCCTAATTTCAGGGTTCAGAAAGACATTTTAGGACAAATTTCTTTGTTTTCTTATTCTATGCATCTCAGCTGCCAGAAATAAATGGCTAGTGCACTAAGTCACGCTGTTACCTAGGGTGTATGTTATTTGTGAGTGAAGTGTTCAGCCAGAATAAAGCAACCTGTCCTTGGCAATCTTTTAAAACACCACAACTCAAAAAGATTAATTTTGAAAAATCACTGCCTCCCAACCTCTTGGTCTTCCTCAAAAGAAATAAGAGTACCAATACTTTAGATGGTTCCAACTACTTTTTTAAGAGTTTTTTGTTACATGGGCAAGTGAGAACTGTAATTTTGTTTTTCATCTGTATGTTCACCTCTGAGGAAGTTACCTCTTGAAATTTGTTTGCTGGGCTATTTTTGAGATTTAGCCACAAATGGCTTAGTTCACAGTCACAGTGGCTCAGGCCACTACCATTTAAATGTAATGGCAAATAATGTATTAACAGTTGCGAAAAAAGGAATCACAATGTGAAATATTGCTACCTGATCTGCTTGTAGGCTAAGCATTTTGTACCTACCCAGCAAATGTATCCATAATAGCCTGTCTGTAATAGCTAAAAAAGGGAGAGTTTGTGGTTATTGATTAGTGCTTGTTTGTAATATTTGAATGTGAAAGGCCTCACACTCTTTTTTTAATGAAAAGCTATAACACTTTTTTGAGTTTATGCTGGTGTTGTAGCCTGCTCTGTGCAGTGTTTTGTGGAGTAGACTGCAACAGAGTTTAATGTTGCCCTGATGTCTTAATAAATTCAAAATAATTTTTCGTTTCTGACTATAGCAAGTTCTAATTGACTAACTGGTTATTATGAATTATGGTGTCCTTTGGAATGGTTTGTCACTGCTGTCAGGTTTTGTTTGAATTAAATAATTTAAACAAATTTAGCTGGGAGAAGAGTGGCTCGAGAGTTGTTCATCAGAAAGGGACTTGGGAGTACTGGTGGACAGCAGCTCAGTATGAGCCAACAGTGTGCACAGGTTGCCAAGCAGGCCAGTGGCATCTTGGCCTGTAGCAATATTAGTGTGGCCAGCAGGACTAGGGAGGTGATCATTCCCCTGTACTCTGCATTGGTGAGGCCACGCTTCATGTACTGTGTTCAGTTTTGGGCCCCTCAATTTAGAAAGGACATTGAGGTGCTAGGGTAGTGCAGCAAAGGGCCGAAAGGCTCATGAAAGGCCTAGAACAAGAACATATGTCATATGAGGAACAGCTGAGGGAGTTGGGTTTTTTTAGCCTTGAGAAAAGGCAGCTCAGAGGTGACCTCATTGCTCTCTACAGCTACCTGGAAAGGGTTGTAGAGTGGTGGGGGATGGTCTTTTCTGCAGTGAGAGGGCTAGAATGGTCATAAGGTGAGACAGGAGCAATTAGACTTCATAGAATCATAGAATATCCTGAGTTGAAAGGGACTCACAAGGATCATCAAAGTCCAACTCCTGGCCCTGCACAGGACAATCCCAAGAATCACACCATGTGCCTGAGCACATTGTTCAAACACTTCTTAAACTCTGGCAGGCTTGGTGCTGTGACCACTTCCCTGGGGAGCCTCTTCCAGCACCCAATCATCCTCTGGATGAAAAAGCTTTTCCTAATATCCAACCCAGACCTCCCCTGACAGAGCTTCATGCCATTCCATCATGTCCTGTCACTGTTCACCAGAGAAAAGAGTGCCTGCCACTCTGCTTCCCCTCGTGACTGCTATGAGGTCACCCCTCAGCCTTCAGTCCAGGCTGAACAAGCCAACTGACCTTGCCATTTGCATCTGACCAGCAATCAAATAGCTATTGTGACCTTCTTCCTGCTGGTACAGAAGGTCTCCTTATTGCCTGATGGCACTTCTTGTGATAAGGTAGGAATGTTGAGGTGCACTGGATAGCAAATATGTTAGTAATCAAAGCATGTGGTGACTCATTTTGCAAGAAGATAACAAACTTTCTGTACTCCTGTTTCTCATCTACAAAGTGTATCTAGTAGTGTAGCTTTCCTCTATCAGGAATGCTTTCAATGAGAAAACATGGGTGTTTTGACAGTGTCTTGAACTGTCGTTGCACAGAAAGAAGAGGAAGGGTTGTTCACTTATTCTAACAATATTGTCCAGGGAGGCTGTTGTCACTGCTTACACTAGCCCATGACTGTGAATAATTGTTGTGCTCCTTTAGGGATAAAAATATTTCACATCTGACTAATCTTTCTGCTATGGTGGAGACAAACCAGTATCCTAAATACTGAGTCTTTCCATATTGAGCTCCAGTTTCTGTGTAAAGTGGAGACCCAAGCATTGGAGCTATGTAGTTCAAAGTCAGACCAAAGAAATAAAACTGCACTGATTGCATTGGCTACTGATGTCTTGCGAGCAGAAAATGAAGTTCAAGCGTCTGTGCTGGTCATGTTACATCTGTCTGACACAACCAATGCTGTTGATCCAGGATACTCTTATTGGCACAACTATAAACTCCAGTGGAAATCTGCAGAGATTGTTTTGAAAGGTTCTTCTCTTTCCATTCTGAGACAGTACCAGAGGTGACATTAGGCAACTATGCACTCATCCTTTCAGAGCTTTTCTATGAATTACTTTAGGCATCTGTCTTGTCACTTTGCCCCTACTGTGTATTTTGCCTCTGCACCTGTTATTTTCTGTGAAAATGAGAAAGCTAAGTGTTTATTTATCCTAATAAAATCAGAATTAGGAACATTTCTATCTCCCTCCCTACTGAGACTTCATGGTTGTGTGCTTGTAAGGTAATGTGAGGTAGAAAAAATTTAACCCTGAAAGCTTTAAATGTTTATTCAGCCTTAATCATTCTGCATTTTCTTCATTATTTAACATAGAATGTCATTGACAGATGCATCATTCTTACTTTGTCTTAGAAATTCTTTAAAACTGCTCTGTAATTCTGAAAGACAAGCAGTCTGGATGATATATCACAGTACATGTAACACATTTCTTTCCCTTTTCATGGGAGAATTTACAATTCAGAGTGACGGTCCATGTTTTTGTTCAGTGGAGAAAGAAAATGCTGATAATATATTACAGTGAATGGAGGGATGATGTAGCATTTGAACTTAATTAAGCAGTGGTTGCTCTATCTTAAAAGCTAATCCTTTCATAGACTGAGCAATGCTGTGTAGATCATGGCTTACCTCTAACTCTTACAGACTCATGAACTGTTCAGATGTCTCTTGTGACCAAGGCCCTGGTGTTTGGTCACTGGGCAATCAGCATCTCTGGCTGGAGATCTAATGAGGTGCAGGGGTCTGGGAATTTGACACAACTATAAGTAAAAAGAAGGCAGGGACTGATTCCTGTCTCAGAAGTCAAGTAGTGTGAACTGGTATTGTATTACTGGGGACTGGCTCTCTCCATAAGAGGTCTGTGTTGGAGACAAGTCATTGGAATAGCCAAAAACCAGAATTAGTAAATTGAGGTAATCATTAATGACAATCAAGGACCCAGTGCTTGACTTCGGTCCTTGTTACTCCTTTATTTTACTCTGTAAAGGCACTGCCTAGAACCCTGGTCTATCCGATTGTGCAGTAAAAGGACCTTTAGGAAAATGCCACTGCCTCCTGCATCTGTATTATTCCTGGACCTCTCCCTCTTCTTGCTTCTTCGAAGTATGAGATCTTATCCACCCAGAGATTTTTGGGATGCCCCCTCACACAGTCAGGATGGTGATTCAGTTCAAATTCATACAGAATGATCTCTCTTTAATGGCTCAGGGCTGCACCTGCCCATCCTTGGGAGAGCTTCATCTCCAGATGTTGCTCTCTCAAATCCTGGTGCAAGACAACAACATTCAGAAGACCAGAGCAAAAGTAAATTCTGATATAGAAAATATCAGGATGCATTTTCATCAGAAAATGTCTCTTCTATAATCAGTTAAAATAGATGAGGACAATACAGAAAGCTGTTCTGCTGATCATATGTAAGTGTCTCTTTGAGACTGAGATGGGCAGCTCACAATATGCCTCCATCTAGGTTGTCAATGATATACTGGTGGCATACCCAGCTCACACAGAGACACCTGCATTGCCATACCTATGTGCAGGTGTCATCTGGAGCTGAATTCCACCCTTCTCTCTCTTGCAGAGTAAATCTTTGAAGATCAGATCATGTCTATTTTTGCATTCACTTCCAATTGCTGGTCAAGGACACTGGGATTTTCTTTTAAGAAGGTCATATTTCATGCTTGTGATTCCAGCAATACTACCACTGGGTGCGTGATTGTCACGCAGATTGATATGCTTGAGCTAGCTGGATAATCATCACACTCTCACCACTATTAGATTAAATCACTCTTGGACATGCAGATCAGCCACATCTCCCAGCTGCAGCACAGGCATGTATCTGTCCACAAGAGCCTGGAACTAGAATGTGAGGGCTTAAGTGGGGTATTATTGAAATGAGCTCTCCTTCATCAAGTCACTTCTGTGCTTAGTGCATAGCTTTTGTTCTCAGGCACTGGTCTGCCGGTGCAGGTCTGCACTGGGGCACTGTCAGTCACTGCTGCTGTCACTGCACTTGCTGGCAGTGTATTTTGAGGGAAATCCAGGCAACACTTCTTTCTGTTCTTTGTTTTGTTCCCCAGTACTCACTTCCTTGACTCCATTTTTGGAAGTCCCCAGATGTTTTCCTGCGTCCTTTGAATCACATGGGAGTCACACACCATTTACTTTGCATAAAGTATTTTGGTGTTCCCATACAGCATGTTGGGGTGCATGTTTCTCTTGCATTTTCTTTTACCTCTGAGATTATTGGAAACCAATTTACTGACAACAAAAAGAGAAGGGCTCGATTGTAGTTTGCATATTTCTATCCTTGAGAAATCCTTCACACACTTTAAGCAGTAGTGTTCAAAAAAATCAGCGAGCTAACAAAAATAGAGCAGCAAGCAGTGCGCTCCATTTATTTTTGTCTCCCTGCTCTCCATGTTGGATTAGGAAACATTAAATATTTTAAAATGAGGAGGCAAAGGATGAATTCTGGGCTTGATGCTAAACCCTAGCAAAAGATAAATCAAACTTGTATACTATTTGGTGAAGCATAAATACTCAAAGTTGTTTAAAAATGCATATTTTGACATTGTTTTGAACTCCCTTGCCATTAAATTAACTCAGCCTTGAGGAAATAATTTAATAGCTGCTTCAAGCAAAGAATCCAAAATACTTTAAAATTTCCAGTACATGGTCCAAGTCACTCACAAACCTTTCTTGTTCTCTCTTTCCCCCTCTCACATCAGTAAAATATTGCATGTGTTTGAGAGCTTTTTCTATTTTCTTTACAAGTAAATAAACCATTGAACATGTTGTGATACTAAGTTTATATCTTAAAAGCTATTCTTTTAAAAAAATATGCCTTGTCCGCTACCTGATACCTTTCTGTGGCCCTTGCAAATGTCCATTAAAGTTGATTCTTGTTGATGCTTATGGTCTGTGTTTTTCTCAGCCCACACTCTGGTTATTAGGTATCACAGAGCAAACTGTTCATGCCTTCGTGCTGTTCTTCTGACACACATTACAGTCCCTGTACTGTGTCATCAGGGTTGGAGTCTGCCTGCGTCTTTCACAAGGAAAGAAGTAAAATTTAAATAAATTCTATGAATGAGAAGCTCTACAGAACACAGGCTTAATTCATGTAAATGCTTGTGTGGACTAACTGTGGTTGTTATTCCTCACTGCTTAAATTAAAACATTTATTTCTATTCAAAAATATTGTCAGCTCCAACACAGCAGAATACTGACAATAACAATAAGGACAGCAGTAACTCATAGCCAATGTGTAATGTGTGCTTGATGTGTGTGTAATTGATAAAAATTGCTTTCAGTTGGTAATAATAAAACAATAGACCATGCATCATATATCTGTCAGGATGGCTTTGTGCTGGATTTTGGTGATCTTTGGAAGTGTAGGAATAAGACAGAAGGTCAGTGCACTTCATTCCCTTTAAATGAGTTTCCATATGGTCTTTAGTGTCTGATATAAAAGGTGAAGGCACTCTGGGCTTTCTGAGGAAGCATCATTTAGGTTAAGCTAATGCTAGCATGTAGGGATTGTTGTCAACCTCTATTCTGGTTGCTCGTATAAAGAAGGCTATCAGCTAGTACTCAAGTGATTCTTGTTTGAATAAATCTTCTCTGTCAGAAAAAAAAATAATCATGAATTAAAGATGAAAGAGCCAGGATGAGTGAGTGTGCACGTGGCGACAGAGTACTCTGTCTTACTGGCAAGAAGAAAAAGAGAAGGATCAAGGGATCAGGGTCTTTTATAAGGGTGGGCAGAGAAACATCCCCGAGGGAGTCATTTAGGCACAGCAAACAAGGGGTAGGAGCTATATTCCCATCTCCTTCTCAAGGCCCTGTCTCCCAAGAAAAAAGCAGCTCTGACCTCCATTCCTGCACTTGTCTTTGTGATGGGAGCAGGATGAGGTGCAGCCATCTGCAAGGGGCACAGCGGTGATTGCTTTCTTTGACATCTGGGAAAAGTTATTCCTCTTGCTTCCACACTGACTAAGATAGGGTAATATTTTTCCATGTGTTTCTGGGACAGGAGCACAGGAGAGTCAGGCTCTAGTTCCCAGTGTTTCCTTTCAAAGCAGTTAGTTGGCATTCTAGTAAGACAACAGGGTCTATCAGTATAGGAGATGCCAGCTCTCTAAATTACTGATACAATACACTTGAGGAAAGTGCTGCTTCATCTGGAGAAAACAGGATTAGTATACAAATTGCATTATTGGTGAGGAATTGGCCAGGGGAAAGACAAGCTTAGGTGCCACTGAAATGGGAATTGTTAGGCTAAGGTGAAGATATTAATAGAGTTCCTCCAAAACTGATTTGGGGGCTAATCTTATTTAGTATTTTAATTTCTGACCTTGGTGGGAGTGTGCTAATGTAATTTGCTGACAATCTTAAGTGTGAAAGCTGCATCAGTAAAGAAGAGATTTGGTTATCATACAAAGAGATTCAGATGACCTTGAAGTCTCTAGTAATAGAAATGGGATCAAATTCAATTGTACAAAAATAAAATTCCTGTGCTCAGAAACTAATAAGAGGAGATTTTGCTACAAGCTAAGGGGTCATCAAGTGGAAAAAAACTCAGTGAGAAGGTCTGGTTGTATTTTCTACCCTGTGACCATTAATATAATCAATGGCCCAAACAATCCCAGAGATTATTGGAAAGGATTGTTTCAGCAGAAGAATATGAGCTCCATCTCATAAGACTTTGGTGAGACATCCTTTAGAATCACATCTCAGTCAAAAGATATTAACTCCAGCTAGGACACAGACAGAAAGTGCATCAGATATGGTTACAGGAGGAAACTGGCCATTGCTGCAAAGGAGGTGAAATTCCTATGTCTTGAGTAATTTGAAAAAGTGAAAGCCCGAGGAGATGTAGCCTATAAATACATACAGGGAGCCATTTAGTGACAAGTGATGGTTTCTTCATTATGACATATTTATTTCATCATCTTTTGTGTGAGGACTGTAGTAAATACTGTAAGGGAACATTGCAGTTACAGCTGAGTGTGTGGGATGGTGGCTGGAGAGAACCGTCCACCTGTCCTCTCTGTGTTTGCTTTTCTTTCCTCTGGTTTCCAGAATAAATGTGTCCTTCACCCAAAAGATGCAGAAAAAGGGCTGCTAAAGTGATCAGGGGAATGAACGGTCTGATACATAAGATAAGACATAATAGATTTGTCTTGTTTAGTATTGCAGAGTGCTGTGTGTAAATATGAGGATAATGAAAAACTTAAATTAAAGGACTGTGTTGGCATGAAAACATCTGGGTACATGTGGCTGTGAAGAAATTTTAATAAATTCTAAATCAGGAGGTTCTTAATATAGGAGGCAAAAGGCTTAGGAAGAACTTCTATGTAGAAGTATGCCCCTCAGCTTTTAGGCCTGTGAACATAAGTACATGATACAGTTGCTCACCATATCAAGACAGTGAATTTCAGTACACAGATTCTTCAGTCAGTCCCTGTGTTCTGCTGTTTGTTCCTACTAAGGTACAAGACACATAGTGAAGGCAGAAAATTTTTAAGCATTATAGGAACATCTCAGCAGCATTGACTGAATGGAGATTCTCCTGCTTTGATTTTTACACATATATAATAGCCAGGATGGTTTCATCAGTGCTTTCATTCATCTTATCTTGCTACAATATAATGGAAGCTGCCTACACTTAGACAATTTTCTTTTCAGAATTACAAATGTGTCATCATAATTGTAGCTGTATTCCTTTTCTGATTTTTGCACTGAGTAGAAGTAGTAGCACATTCATAACAATTTTTCAAGATGCCACTGCATATGTCCAGCTTGTTTGTTAAGGTGGCAGAAAACTTGGGTTTTTTATAGAAAGTCTGAAAATAATTGTATTTTCAAAGGGAAAAATAGAATTTTCTTTGGCAGAAGTTTTCAACCTTTTCAGGCTTTTGACTTTTGGATTCTTTCTAGGGTTTTTTTTGTCAGTATTATTTTCACTGAAAGAGAAGATAAAATGAAAAAGGAGATAGGTAGAAGGAGGGGGGGGAAAAACCCCAAAAGATTGGTTCAATAGCTGAAGTAACACAAATTGCATTCTGCAGAAAAATGGGAAGGCATATAAAACCCATTCCTTACAGTGAAATATTGCTGGCAATTTGACATGAATGGGGCTCTTCAGCCTAAGAAGAAAAAGTCTGGTTAGATACAGTAAGTCTTCAAATCATGAAGAGGTGTTGCAAAAAGTAATAGTCTGCTCTCAGTGCCCAGAGTGGATAAAACAAGTAGTTAATGGGTGAAAATTGCAGAATCACTGAAGTGAGACATTAGAAAACCTCTGTTTAAATAATGGATGTTGTAGGCAGGGGAGGTTATGTGGGAGGTTGTGGAAGCATTTCCTGAGAAGTGACATGTATGCCACCTGCACCACTGGGCTGCACAGTGGCACTGAGCATTTCCTGCATGCTCCTGCTGACTCCCAGGGCGGCTAGAGGAAGGGACCAGCACTGTCCACTGCTGAAACATCTCTTCTCAATAAATTCGTAGAATCATAGAATCATAGAATTTTAGGGATTAGAATGGAGCTTACAGATCATCAAGTCCCAGCCTCCCCTCCCATGGACAGGGACACCGCCTCAGGTTGTACAAGGCCTCTTTCAGCCTGGCTTTGAACACTGCCGAGGCTGGGGCACATACCACTTCCCCAAGCAACCTGTTCCAGTGTGTCACCATTCTTACAGTAAAAATATTTTTTCTAATA
>NW_008687672.1:25939-29623 GCF_000695815.1 Acanthisitta chloris | reverse complement strand
GGCCTCCATGTGGACAATGAACCACTGCCCACAACTCTCTGCATACAACTGTCCAGCCAGTTCTTTATCCACCAGGTGGTCCACCCATCAAATCCATGTCTCTCCAATGTAGAGACAAGGATGTCATGTGGAACAGTGTCAAACGCCTTGCGTAAGTCCAGGTAGTAGATGATATAATTTTCTCTGCCCCCATCTACAAATTCAGTGGCTCCATCATAGGCATGACTTGCCCCTGGTAAAGCCATGTTGGTTATTATTGATCACCTCTTTGCTTTTCATGTGCCTAAGCATAGCTTCCAGGAGAATCTGCTCCATGATCTTGCCAGGCACAGAGGTGAGACTGACTGGTCTATAGTTCTCTGGTTCCTCTGCTTTCCCTTTTTTGAAAATGGAGGTTATGTTTCTCTTTTTCCAGTCGTCAGAGACTTCACCTGACTGCCAGGATTTCTGGAAAATTATACATAGTGGCTTAGCAACTTTATTGGTCAATTCCTTCAGGACCTGAGGATGGATCTCATCAGGACCCATGGATTTATGCACATTCAGGTTCCTTAGATGGTCTCGAACCTGATCCTCTTCTACAGTGGATTTAGGAGTTTCATCCTCCCAGTTTCCACCTTTACCCTTTTTGATCTGGTCAGAGTGGCTAGAGCACTTGAGGACTGAGGAAAAGAAGGCACTAAGAACCTCAGCCTTTTTTATCTCCAGGGTAGCCAGTTCTCCTGTTTCCTTCCAGAGAGGGCCCACATTATCTCTAGCTTTCCTTTTACATGTGGCATAACTGTAGAAACCCTCCTTGTTATCCTTAATGTCCCTGCATTAGGAAATCTGTTTAAGCCAAAATTTACAGAAAGAAAAATGCTTGGCTTCCTTGTATGTTGCAATAAGAATTCTGGCAAAGGAGAATTTAAGAAATTGAAAGCAGTGGCTTGCTCACCCTTTTGCATGTAATTCTCTTTGAAAATTTGTGGTGTAGCATGTTCTGCAGGAGTGTAGAAGAAGAGGAGGGCTAATGCAGTCATTGGAAAGGTTCTGTAAAAACTTTTTTATTTTTTTTTGCTTCTGTTCCACAGGCACTGGGAAGTAAATTGGCACTGTAATAACAAAATAAAACAAGCCAAAAAACCCAATCCCAAAACATGTATTTTCTCCAGTAAAAACAGGAATAGTAGTGCATAAGAAAACCAGTTCATGAGTGTAGTGAAAGTGTGACGATGTGCGTCTATGAAGTGACCACAGAAAAGTGAGAGTAGCTCGTCAGCAGTGAAAGAAATGCTACATAAATGCTTATAAATAGTATAATAGGTTTTATTTTAAGTTTTCACTACATTAAGTCAATAAGATAAGATGATGTTCAGCTAGTTAAAAATGTTATAATACAATGCAGGTGGCTTTAGAACCCACTCTCTTACCACAGTATAAAGGGAGAGCTTCTTGTTCTACCTAATTTAGCTGTGCTGTTGCCTGTGAGTGCTATTAAGTCCTGGGTGTGCATTTGCATGGTGCAGGTTTCTGTTCCATGACTTGTGAGTGCAACAGGTCAGTACCCAAATTGCAGAAGGTGCTTTCAGGAGCCATTTGTTCCTAATGCCTTGTAACAGAGGAAGTATCTTGCAATGAACACGATGTCTTTCTGTTTAGATAAAAAGCCTGTAGGCTGTTACTGATTCCAGTATGAAAGTCATTGAAACTCGTCAGTGAAATCTATAGGTTCAAGTTCAGAGCAGCCCCAGGAGTGCCTAACCTAAAGTATGCAGACTGTCCCAGTCTAGTCAGAGGGTGACTGTGCATAAAACTACACAGGTGCTTCAAGATGCTCCTAAGATATCTGTGCACCTTCCTCACTCAAGCAGGAGCAAATTGTCAGTAACCCTTTACACTGTTTAGTGTATGCTAAGATACTGTTTTCAGAAGAAACATGGAAACCACTGTGTGTGGTATATAAATAGCTACACATGTTCTCCACGCAAGGAATAATTGTATACAGGTGTGATTGGAAATAATAAACATGGAGCACAAATGTAAATAAAAGCATTTTATTTTAAAGAATAGCTCCTTAGGCTAGGTTGCTCAATCAAGGTAGAGTGATTGGGGAGATGTGACCTGATGTCTTCTGCTTGTTCCCTGTGGAAAGGCAGTGGCAAATGGCAGCTCCCAAGGGCTGGAGGAGGTGATCAAAGCAGAAATGGCAACAGTGGGTCTAGACACTGTGCCCTGTCATCTTTCTATCCCTAGGAGGGAATAGAGGCAACGAAATAGTGCGTCTGTGTCTCAGATATGGCTTAAAATAAAATGGGGGTAAAGATGGGTGTAGATGGAGGTACACCACTTTATGCAGCAGAGTACTGAAATGCACTTGCCTTTTCTACTTCTCTGTTCCTTTCAGCAAAGGGCAAACCAGTAAGTTACAAGTAGTTGCTGTTTTTTTCCCTGAAGGAGTTCAAAAAACTTGTAAAGGCAAGCATTGATTTTGCTGATATATATCATAGTTTAGATCAGTAAAAGAAGGGCAACAATTCCAAGTGTCAAAGTAACTTGGTACAAATTATAACAAATAGAAACAGAAAATGAAGGTAATGAAATAGAGTAAAAGGAACAAAAAATTAGCATAAAAATATGGTCAATATTTTGATCCTGCAGGACTTCTATTCAGGAGGGAGCTCTCCGGAACAACCTCTGGCACACTTTTGTTGTTGTTGCTGTTGTTGTTTTTTAAAGGTATGTTTAAGTACCAGATAATTTCTGAAGCTTAAAGGAGGTAATAAAAGAGAGAAAGTAGAATGCCAAGTTTAGTTATTATTAGTTACAAATCAATCTTAGGCAAATGGATTGAGATTCTTACACAGTATTTAATGAATTAAAAAGGAATATTAATTTTTCCTGAAGATTTCCTTGTAAAAGCAGTTAATGAAAAAGTACAATGTGTTTTTGCCCTTGTCAGTGGTGTCAAAACAACTAAGAGATTTTGGTGGTGAGTCTAAATAGAACTCCTGTTGTAAATTGACTTCTGACAGCATTTTGTCTGGGCGAGGGATGATGTTTTATTATTCAAGGAAAATGGTGTGACAATACCCACCTGAAGCACATGATTAGTTGTGGCTATTTACCCCTGAATTTTGTTCTTTGTGTCACATTCCTAAAATTAGCAATGGAATTTATGTTTAAGACAAACATTTCACCAAAGCTATCTTACTATCTGACCATTTTGGTATTATCCAGCCCTAAAATAGCTGTGTTGTCAAAATAGAAAATGATTATGATTTCCAAGTGAAAAGCTCTCCTTGAATATATTGTTGCGTTTGCAGTGGTGTTTTGGCATCAGACAAATGGCCTTTCATTCTGTAAAAACAACATAAGATGCCTTTATGCATCTTTGAGGATTTAGCACAATACATTACAGGTTTGTAGGTTTATTTGCTGATTTTAAAAATTACTGGCTTGCCCACACTGCTAATGAAGTTTGTTTAATTTTTTTATGAAAATATATCCTGGTTTTATTATTGAGTATCATCAGCATATTAATTTGTGAGCATGCACTGCCTGATAAGCAAGTATCAATTGGAAATTCTATTGCTTTAAAAAGTAAAGAAGATTGATTAAATTACCTTTTTTTTTCTACTCTGTATTGTTAAAATCAAGTAGGGGTGATTTTGTTTGGGCTCCTGTTAATGAATGTAGTCCCTT
>NW_008687672.1:23960-25915 GCF_000695815.1 Acanthisitta chloris | reverse complement strand
GAAACCAGTCAGACCCACACTCAGCCAACCTACATAGTTACTTTCTCAATTTAATGTGTGTCGGCTGTGGAATTTAAGTTGGGTTGCTTGCATGCTCAAGGTACTTCAGTGTGTCACTAAATAATGGCCTGGACTAAGACCCTCAGGATTAGTCTAATATTGTGACATTTTGTACTAGTATGCTGCATATTCTGCATATACTGATGTCCTTCTCAACTTCTTCTTATGGCTTTTATGTGGGTTTTCCAAAGGGAAAGCCTCTAGGAATTCATGTAAACATTTTACATTTCTGCTGCAGGGAGGAAATCATAGGCACGTGTTTACTCACTTAAACAAATATATTCTGTTATCCTAATCAAATAAGGAAGCATTTGCATTCATCAAATTCACATTCATTAAGCTACATTTTTACTTGTAATATTTGGAGGTGCCATTGGAGAATACGGAAAATAGCTGCACTGCTATATTACAGTACTCAGTTTCTAAAAATGAAAGAGGAATTTAGGGTTGGTGACTCATGATACAATCTAATTAATTCCCTGAAAAGAACTTCAGTGAGTACTTCTGCAGTTCTCAGAGCTGAGATATTTTTGATAGAGACAGCTGAAGAATTCCAGAGAACCCTTTGCAATTATCTCTGCTCTTACAACTCGATAGAAGTACTTTTAACTGATGTCATGAATAGGACACTCTTGTTCCACAACTATCAGTGTAAGGCCATATACAGTCAAAGACTGCTTAGGTGGCGCAGGTAGGAAGGTAAAATACATTTCAGCATAACCTTCTGTGTGGGAGCTGAGGAATGGCTGGATTCTCCCTTTGGGGAGAGATGAAAAAACTGAGAGTCTATAGTGAACATGTTTGCTTAAGGAAACACAGTTCAAGAGAAACACCTGGATTTGAAAGTGGTTACCCAGTTTTCAGTTGCTCTTACAGTAGAACGAAGGGGTGTGTGTTGAATTGTTTAAGGTCAGATCAGCTGCTCAACAGACATTACAGTCAGACTTCTCCCCTGTCTTAGTCCTCTTTGTTGTGTGGGTAACAATTCACTTAATTCAGTGTACTACATGTAGCGTAATACAGCAGGTTAGTTGACCAGGTTTCTAAATAATTCATTTACACACATATGCACTATTCTGTGTCTACATTTGATCAAATTCTGCAGATGTGACTTAGCCAAAACATATTTTTTCTCTTAAATATCTCCAAGATTCAGCAGATTTCATTTTGGTTTTTAATTTTATGTAAGAATTATTTTTTAAGTGGCACATTTTTTCTGCATGTTTGATGTATGCTATTCTTTTGCTTTATTTCATGCTGTGTTTTTCCCAGTAAGCTAAATTTCATGGGGCATCCAGCTGTGGTTGCTTAGTACCAACAAAGAATGATTGTTTTGGAAAACGTGACTTGGTTATTACTTGTTGGCTAGTGTTCACATTACAAAATTAAAGGATCGATAAATGTGCATTCTTTGTATGAATGCTCTTCTAATATTTGAAATGAACTTAGACTCACAGAATTATCCGAGATTTTGAGAAATAGAGAATAATGTATGAGTTCAGGAACTTTGAACTGCAATGAAATGATACTCAGTTACTTAAGAACCCATTTGATTGTGGATATCCTTAGACTTCTATACAAGCAGGGAACTGTAGAAATATGTTCAACATTTTAAAGAAAAAAACCCAGCCTGTATGCTGCTTTCATTTGCAGTTCTACAAAAATCTTTATTTACTATGTTTCATGAAGAAAATGTACATTTCAAGCAGTATTTAAAACACATTAGCTAAAATTTGAAAGGTTTTGTGTGCTCTTAGGGGATTCTGCTGAGGGAGGTCATTCCTGACTTGAGTGTATGCAGCAGGTGTGTCTCTAGCTTATTTGGTGAGTGGCTACATCATGGTCAAAGTGCAAAAGGGGGACTCAGATTTTTAAGGATATACCAGAGAAGTGCT
>NW_008687672.1:0-23944 GCF_000695815.1 Acanthisitta chloris | reverse complement strand
CCTGCTGAAGAATGGGTTGATTCCCATGCTCAATTTGTTGTTTGTAACAGATAAGTTGCAGGAGCTATCGAAGTTGTTAGAAAGTCTGCAGATCTGAGTAGCATCCACCTGCACCTTCTGAGGAGCTGCAGAAGTTCTGGCAATGGGATGTAGACCAGCTACTGTGCTGGAGAATTGCTGAGGCTACGTACAGAAAGGGCTCCAGGGGAAGCCCTGGGAGCTATAGGCTGATGAGTCTGACTTCCTTCTCCAGTGAGGTGGGAACTCTGTAGGATATAAAAACAAGATAACTGAGCACATGGATTAATATGTCATTCTTGCCTAGACATCGCTGTTGCAAAGGGAGATTCTGTCTTACTAACTAGCTGGAGTTCTTGAGAGGAGAGTCAGAAGACACTGGATTTTTAGAAAGTATTTGATAAGGCATGTTGCCTATAGCTTAAGGTAAATAGTTTAAGGAGAAAACTATTTAATATGTGTGTAATGTGACGGATTCATTTAAACCCCCCAATACACATATACATATATATCAGGTATATAGCAGATTTTCATCTTAAATCAGGAGGTCTTTATGAAAGATACCTTTGTGAGTGCCTGTATATGGTCTGAGCCTTGTTTACATCAATAAAGATGAAGGTGATTATAAGAATTTACTCGTTATAATAATGGCTCTAACAATAATATGAATAAAATCTAGCATAATTGAGGCAGAGGATACAGTAAATCACATTTCCCTTAGCTAGAGAGAAAATGACTCTAGTCTTGAATTGCAGATATATCAGCACACCGAAAAATAACATAGGCCTTCTATGTGTGTCCCACTGTATTTGAAAAACAAGTGGTGCTATTATGGCTTAGTCAAGACTGATTTTGAACTGTCTGCTGTGCAATAGAAGATAGTTAATAAATCACCTGTATTCAATATTGGTTTTGGTTTTTTAATTAAGAAGAAGTGAAATGGATGGGTGGAGGCTTTGTGGAAAACGGACATACTAAATTTCTCTTTTAGAACTTCGCTTAAGTAATTTTTGTTGGTAGTCCAATGCTCCTCTCCTCAGCACCTCACTCCCATCTTGGTTACCACAGTGGTATTTTTCATACCAGGATATTTTACAATTTTAGTTTTTGTGCCACAAAAAGGGTTATTCTGAACTCAAGCAGTTTTAATTCCTAAAGAGGAATGGCATTCAGTGAAGAAGAGGTAAATTGAGGTCTCTGTGTAATTAGTATGATTGATATTCATTGCTAAGTGAGATAAATGGATAGGTAAGCCTGCAAGATGCTGTCTCAGACGTCACAAATTCAAAGAGATGTTTTGCACTGTTTACTCTTTCATATGTTTTAATCTTGATTGGGAAGTTACAGGATAAAATATCTTCAGAGGGATTCATGTCATCTCACTTGAGATGTTTGTTGCGTAGACTCCAGCAACTGAGTAGTCCTCTCACCTCACTGTATCACCAGTGAAGATAAACAGGCACCATTAGGGTGAAATTTATCTGTCCTGTTTTAGATGCATGTCTTTGGATGAGATGAATCAGGATGAGCTGAAGTGCTTGGTTCTCTCTCCATTGTCTTTAAAGGAGGTCCAGGCAGCTGGCTTAGCTGTGTATAACTGCATAAGAATCAGTTAGCTACCATGTAGGCATCTGCCTTCAGTCAGATGAATCTCAATCCTGTGCTTGAAACAAAACCAACAAAACACACAAAACACACAAAAGGACAACCAAAAAGAAAAAGAAGTTGACATTACAGGAAAAAAATGACAAATTTTGGTGGTAAGTAGGATGGAAGACCTATGCTTTTTCTGGGTCAGCCTTTTATGATCCCTGTTCCTTCCCACACTCCAAGACATTTATGAAATGATAAACAATTTTGCCTTCACAAGAGTCAGTATAGCTCATGGTTTCTGTTTTGTGTTGCTGACATTTTTCTCTCATGAGCACTTTTTAGAATACTGACATTTTTGGTTCTTCAAAGAATAAAACTGAATGTGTTTCCAGCTCATTTGTATCTCTTCATACACACCTGCATGCCTGTGCCTCCTAGCTTCTGCATAACCCTATGTGCTGGTTTGCTGATTTTTATATTGTTGCCTTTGCTATAAATCATCCACCTTCAGCTAGCAAACACTCTGCCCTCTCTTCAGGGCCTTCTGTTGAATACCTACCTTTGCTGGTCTTCTTATGAAAGTATTGCATGTAGAATATAGCGAGGTATGATACATGTTATTAGAAAAAGATGGTGTCATACCAGTTTTGTATCTCCACAATTTGGAAATTCTCTGACCTGCACAGAGTGGGAAATCAGTCTCTGTATGGCTTTTTTGGACAGTACAGTTGAATTCATCTCACTGCACTTTAGATGTCTGCACTACAGATGTGTATGTATGAGCTAGTCACTCAATACTATTTTTTGAAGTGAATTACAAGAGATGGGTGCTTTTAGAGTACAATTCTCCCAGTCTGAGGTCTACTTTAAGATTAGATAAAGTGCACCCAGAAGTGACTGGTAGGGCCCATTGACTGCAAGGGAAGTCTAAACAACTAAAGTAATTTTAGTCACAGGTACTACATGTGATACCTGCATTGAATCAGGTGTATCACCTCTTTGTGGCTCTGCAACAGTGCTGTGTTGTATGGAGTAGTCATTTTTTTGTGGGTTCATACATAAGACTTGTTTTTCTGTTAAAGAAAATTCAATTTGGTACTTTATTTTGTATAAAAATGATTATAGGATGCAAGTTGCAAGTGAAACAATTAATTTAAGAATTCAGATATAATAAAATTGAGACATTGAATAAGTCAGAATTAAACTGACTTACAGTAATTGTGATCTGTCGTGATGCCATAGGATCAAAACATAGGCGTGGGTCTTAAAAAATCAGTTTAATCTGAGGTCAAGGTTGCCATCACATTTTATGCTAGCATGGAAAGAATTAGACTGAAATACCTTAACTGGGCATCTGCATTCTGTAGATTTCAAAGATATGTTCAGCTTGCATGTAAAGGAATTCTACTCCTAATTTTGGTTCTGGATGACTTTTAGTGCAAGTTTCTTCAGAGAAAGTAAGAGCATAAGTTTCCATCCCTTCAGGTAGTGTTGACTCATTGCCCATGAGCATGCCTTTTCCCAAGAGCATTTTGCAAAAAAAAGGGCTGTATATGCACTTAATTTCTGTGGAGTAGCCAACATCTTTTACCTTCCTTAGTTATAGCAGTAGAGTCACAGTGATCTTTGGCAAATGATTTCAGTATGGTGTGCCAGAGTTTCCCTTTAATTTGCAGGATGTTAGTATCAGTGTCTTATGGGACACTTCTGAGATCTGCTAATGAACAGTGCATCACCAGAGCCAGGTAGTGCTGTTAGTCATTGGCTGAATAACTAGCATATTTGTCTGGATAGACATATTATAATAGGGTACAATGGCTTAAGGTGAATCAGATTTTACACTGGCAGGAACACAGATAAGTTTTTTGAATAAGAAAGAATTGTTTTCCACTAGACCTCATAAACCAATGTGTTTTGCCTCTTGACAAGGTGCTGAGTCATTCACTGCCTGGAGAAATGCACTTAAATCATCAATAAACAGCCATTTTTCCCAGTAAGAGAAGCAGATTTGCTTCTGAAGGCTCCATGTGTTGTTCCTTGGTTGGACAAATGTTGGCAGAGCAGAAGTGACCCTAAGAGTGAAGTGGGGAGCAGACTGCTTGTATGTCAGGGTTTTCAGAGGGTGATGCTGACAGGTTCCAAAGGGCATCCTCTGCAGCAGGACATATTTGTGTGATTTAGGATTTTTCTGTAGGTTTAGGTCTAGTTCAGAGAACCTTTCAGAAGGTATAGTAGCATAGGTCCTCTGAACTCCATCTCGTTCACTGCTTGCCAGGTGGGCCATTCAGATGACCCCAAGGCTATGGATTCTGTTACTCCTATAACTCAATTTATTGTACATCCCTTCTTTATCTTCCAGGACCCTGTGGTTAGGGTGCTCTTCCAAGCTCCTCTTTTTAGTAAGCCCCTCTTCTTTATGTCTAGTACTATGTGTACCTCTTGCTTTTTATCCCTCTACCTGCAAACCTATTTCTCTTCCTCTCCAGTCAGAGAGCCAGTGTTTGCTAACTTATCCTTTCCCTCACAGACATGTGAATGTATTGATTGCTTCTGCATTTCTTACCATTATATCACTGTTCTCTGTTCTGCCTTCTCTCAAATGTGCAAGAAAGGTGAAATGAGTGGTTTCCTCCCATTTCTTTTCCCTCCACACCAAGGGCTGCATTTGCTCCTGTTTCTCCTCTCTTCTCTCCAAGACAGGTTTTCCCTCTTGAGATTCTCTGGTGGTTTTTTTTGTTTTCCTGTTTTATTTTAGAATCCCTTCACTTCCTCAAATAAGTCAAGAAAGCATTTGCTTTCCCTGAGTGGGGAAGATGGCAGAACTGGGACAAGCATATTGTTCTGGAAGGTGTAAGTAGGGTTTCTGAGTTTCCTGAAGGTAATTGATTGGGAGAAAGTACTTCTAAAGTAGTTGTGAAAAGGGATCTATCTTGAGAGAGTAGTCCTGCCTTTGTGCCTTGGCTCTCCTATTCTGTCTTTGCTTGCTTTTTTATTTGGTTTGCTGTGTAAAGGCCATCCATACTCCATCCAACATATGTGTTTAAATGTTACCTCTGAAAGGAATTCTAAAATTTCTTTACATATATCTGATAGTTCTTGGTCTCTGGATAGAAAAAAAAAGACTCAATGGGCAAGATTATATGGAGGTATTTGCTTGCTTACTTTTCACAAAAAATCTGTAGAGTTAAGGTGCTTAAATAAATATAAATATATAAGGTGCATATAAATATATGTCCTTTGCTACTGGGTGAAATTTAAACTGTGAGAAAGTAACAAGAACATCCTGGAATAATAACAAGTGGGTAGGAAAAGGGATGTGTGATGAATGGAAAAATGTCTTCTTGTTAAGGATTTTGGCTGATCTTTTATATTTTATGAGGTTTTTTTTGTTCTACTACAGATGTTTTGGGTTGCCCGGCCCATGTTACTTATAGGATAAATAGGATTTATCTATTTATTAGATTTTTTTAACCTTCTATTTATCTGCTTAAACAGATTTATCTGCTGTTTATCTGCTTAAATGTCTCTGAGAGCTTTACTCATTCTGTTCCTCTAGTAAAATAAGGGTAATATTGCTTCCTGACCTATGGTCTTGTCTGCTTGGGTAATAATCTGTTTTGACAGGAATTATTTCCTATTCTGCTGTGTGTTCCAGACACGATTGGTCTCCCAGTAAGATTTTGTGCCACCATAAAAACATAGCATAGTATTAATAATGTTTTGGTTTATTCAGTCATCAATTCCTGTAAGCAACTGCAAACATATTTTCTATTAGTTTTTTTTTGTGTTCAGTTACTTAGCCAACTATATAATATTTGTTGTTTCTGCTTATGTGAAGACCTTGTGTTTTCTTAAAATTTGCTAATAATTGACAAATATTTTAATGTATGTGAATATTTTTTAATGTTGTATATTACTGATAATCCTTTCGGTACATCAGAAATCATCACTGTAAAAAAAATAATCAGAGGAACATGTGTAAAATGGTTTAAAAATTGGACACCTGTTAAATTCCCAAACTACCCTGAACTTTAATCTAGGAGGAAAAGACATAAAGTCTTGTTTTGAAAGTTGAAGCTAGATAAATTCAAATTAGTAAAAAGGTGCATATTCTCACTGTGAGAGTGAATACTAGTTGTGACACATTATGTTGGAATATGAAACGTTCTCCTATTCTTGAATGTTTCTACAATAGATGCTGTTGTGTAAAGAGAAAAAACATTGGAGTTTTGCCTAAATTACTATTTGACCTCTATTAATGCAGAAGCCAAATTATATTGTTGTAATAGTCCTTTTGACTTTAACACCTCTGAATTTTTGAATGTATGAAATATTTCTCTTTTTTCAAATCCTAGTTGAGTGTTAACCTAATTCCTGAACCTTCCTCTCTAGCTGAGGTTGTTGAATCCTAGCATCATCAGGTTTTCTTACAGCCTTTCATTCGCTGACTTTAAATCACAAGCATCCTCCCTCTTGTGCAGTGATCAGTACTAAGTATAGCACTTGATTAATGGGATTGGAAGGCTGGTTGTCTTGAAATTAGATTGCGAAGTGGAGTATTATAGCTAAATTGTCAAATCAGATCCACAAAGGTATTTCTGCTTGAAATAGAGCACTTGTGCAAGGGGAAAATACACAGCAATTGTGTTTCTGAGAGGGAGTGAGAAAACACAAAAGAGATGCCTTAAAAAAGAGTTAGTCTGGCAAGTATGTGTCTGTTTCTTGCAGTATGTACTGAGAATTAGAATCCCCTGCCTTTCAGCTCTCTATGCTTTGCCTGAAGGGGCAAAAGGATAAGAACCGATATAAGTAGAGAGAGTGTTGTACAAGCCCTTACCTCTTTGCATGACAAGCTGGGAAATAAACTGACTATTAGTAAGTGAAATATGTATATCCACATCTTGTAAAATTCTTATGGAAATGATTCACTTCAGGTATCAGATCTTGAGGACTTTGAGAAAGGAAAGTAGTACCACTAAATCCTGATTTACAATACTGTAATGGAGATAAAAATATTATGAATAGTCACTGAGGTAGAATTTGGCATGGACATTATTTTTTTGCACTCATTTAAAACTGGGCAGTTCTGCTGAGTGCATAGAAGGGCTGAGGGCAACCAGCTATGGAGCTGACACATCCATGCTCCAGCAGTGCAAAGAGTGTGCTTTATGACCTGTGCCTTATTCAGTATATGGGGCAGGGTATTAACAGTTTGCTTCCTCAGTTTTCCTAGTAAGCATTTAATTGTCTTATCTCTCTCTCTTTCATTCCAGTACAAATAAAGATTATATTGATCACAGGTTTCCAAGATGATAGTGTTGGATGGAAATGCCTACTTTGGATTGTTATTACCGTGTAATATTGACGTGCAAAAATGGTAACTTCTTTGTTTCTCTGTTATTTCCCGTAGGGTGCAGCTCTAATTCGAATGTTGGCTAACTTTATGGGTCACTCTGTTTTTCAAATGGGCTTACAAGTAAGTAAAGGAATTTCTGTCTTTGTGTAGATGTTAATTTCTAGCAGTTTCTCTTGCTCTCTTTATTTTGAAACTATATTTGCATCTATTTGTGGAAATGTTTCTTTACTTCAGGATTGTCTGAGGCACTACCATGTTCCTGAACCTGCATTTGATGGAAGACGCTGAGTAGTGTAACACATTGCACTGCTCCCAATTTCACCTATATTTCTTCGTGTATGAAGTGATTGCACTGGCATATGGTTTTGTGTCTGTTTTGTGTAGATTGACACATAAAAGCCATTTTATTCATGTGACAACTGTGTGAAGGACTAGCTGAGGAAGTAGCTACTTCTCTTCACCTATGTTTGACTGCTAGTCTAATAAACAATAATGATATCAAGCCAGATAGAAAATACACTGCCCTAAAACTAATAATGGTTTTCAGGTAAGTATTTTTACAATCCCTTTCTCCATAGCAAAATCCTTGAATTTTATTTTTGCCTTCGATAAGCATGGAGTGCTCTCTGCCTCGATGTTTAGAAAACTCACTCTGCCTTTTAAAGCAAATTTAAAAGGAGGTAACTTCTCTATACCGAGTGAAAGAAATTCAACACTGATTACCAAGGATGAACTCTTTTCAGCAATATCTCAGCACAAATGAATGTTTCGTACACTATTTGAAAACAAACAAGCCAAAGCATAAAAACCAATGTGACTCCCTCTATTCTATTGAAATCTGCTTGAGTAAATCATGTTACAGGCAGCTGTGATTGATGAATTATGTATGATGCAGCCTGCTACTTAGAAGTGTCCTTTAAAGTAAATTGATGTTCACCTGAAATACAATTATGCTAAGTTGGAAAGAGCAATCAATCTTATCTGCTCTTAGTATGTATGCTTTTCATTTTGAAATTTTAATAAACTACACCTAGGATCAGGTAATTTTTTAACAGAATAATTCTAGCTCTAACCAAAAAAAATTGCAAGATAAAATATAAAACAAAAATTAAATGAATGCATTGGTCATGTCAGAGAGGTGTGTTCCATGCAAAGGCAATGAAAGGAAACTTGCTGGGGAAATGCAGCTTTTTGGAGAGTTTACAGGACATTCAGGATTTGCAGCATAGCTTACTCACAGGACCCAGTTGGATCATTTTCTTAGTTGTAACACCATGTCAGATCAGTTACATAAATTTCTCATCCAGATAAGAAATCTTTAAATCAAAAGTTTCCATCATGAAATCTTGTGCATGTCAAGGATAAAACCCTCATCTCATTTAAGCAACTAAGACATCTGTCCTTCATCCAGCAATTCTATATTCCAGCTAGCAACTTTTGCCTGCACAGATCCCTTCATAGGGAAATTCAGTAGTATTTGCCTAAAGAAATATTTCACTCAGGATTTTAGAAAGGAAAAATTTTAATTCATGCATCTCAAACCCTGTTTATCTGTTTTCTTCCATGTTTGCCTGAGAAATAACAGTGTGCAAGTTATCCTGAAATAAACTGAGAAAAAAAGCTCAGATCAAAGCATAGCTATGCAGGGATTAATCATAATTATCATAAAGTTGTATTGGAGCTTTGTTTTTTGATTTGAATGGTTTCCTATTATTTCTGCTTTTTACTGGTTCTGCTCTAAATAGAAAGTCTTCTGTTTGATAATGAAAGTCTATGAAAAATCTGTGAAAATCTGACTAGTGAAAGTCTTGGCATCAGTTCAGTAGGAAGATGATGATTCTGAGTAAAAATGGCTTGAAGTCCAGATACAGATTTTCCATGTGTATGTCTTAAAGTTGAACAAAATAAAACATAAAGTTCATAAGCTTTTTTATAAGATACTAATTGGAAATATCTGTCAATCATTTAATCCTTTTTATTTTGTGAATATAACAAAAGTAGTGTTCCTGCACTGTACAGCTGGGAGGCTGTAGGTTTGCAAATGATAAGAGAAACTGAAGGACTAATTTACCCTTTCTGTCATGCATTGGTTTAGGCTTCTTAGCATTTTAGCCTTGTACCGTCACTTGGGATTGAGCATTGTGTTGTCTTGAATCCTGTTTTGACATGAAATTGTAGCGTTCAACTAAATGGCCTTTCTTGGGGATAGCTGCAAAATCAAGTATTACTACTATTTATAAATCTCTTTGGCTAAATAATACTCTGAAAGTGCACTTGATGGTTCATTCCTCCTAAGGGCTTGCTGAGTAACTGAGTTCCAAAAGACCTCCGCATCCACTGTTTCCAGGAGAATGCTGTGGGAAATGACTTCAATGGTTTTACTAAAGTTCAGGCAGACAAAATCCACAGCCCCTTTCCTTCATCCACTAAGTGGGTCATCTTGTCATAGAAGGGAATCACATTGGTCATACAGGACTTGCCTGTCATACACCCATGCTGGCTGGGCCTGATAACTTGGTTCTCCTGCATATGTCATGTGATGGCACTCAAGATGGTTTGCTCCATGACCTTCCCAGGAATTGAGGTCAGGCTGACAGGCCTGTTATTCCCTGGATCCTCCTTCCAACCCTTCTTGCAGATGTGTGCCACATTTCCTAACCTCCAGTCATCTGGGATGCCCCTGGTTAGCCAGAACTGATGGTAAATGAAGGAAAGTGGCTTTGTGAGCACTTCTGCCAGCTCCTTCAGTACCCTTGGGTGGTCCCATCCATGCCCATAGATGTTTGTGTGTCTAAGTGGTATAGCAGGTAACTTACCCTTTTCCTTCAATCACTGGCACTTCACTCTGTTCTTCATTGCTGTCTTCCAGCTCAGGCAGCTGAGTACCCAGAGAACAATTGGTCTTACTATTAAAGACTGAGACAAAGAAGGCATTAAGTACCTCAGCCTTTTCTTCATCCTTTGTCACTGTGTTCCCTCTATATCCTGCAAAGGATGAAGATTCTCCTTAGCTCTCTTTTTGTTGCTAATGTATTTAAAGAGGCATAAATCTAGCAGTGACTAGATAAAGTTCTACTTTGCCTTTGGCCCTTCTAATTTTCTGCTTGCTTAACCTCACTACATCCTTGTAGTCCTCCTGAGTGGCTTGCCCCTTCTTCCAAAGGTCATAAACTCTTTTCTTTCATGAGAGCTCCAGACCAAGCTCTCTGTGCAGCCAGGCCGGTGGTCTTCCCTGCTCACTCGTCTTTCAGCACGTGGGGATGGGCTGCTCTGGTGCCTTTAAGATTTCTAGAAACATGCCCAGCCTTCCTGGACACTTTTGCTCTTTAGGACTGCCTCCCAAGGGGCTCTCTCAATGCGTGTCATTAACTGTCAAGGTGGCAGTACTGCTGACCCCACTCCTTACTTCTCCCAAGAGCTGAAAACCTGTCAGTTTGTAATCACTGTGCCCAAGACGGCCTCCAACCATCACATCACCTGCCAGTCCTCTGTTCACAAACCACAGCTCCAGCAGGGTACCTTTCCTAGTTGGCTCACTCGCCAGCTGTGTCAGGAAGTTATCTTCCACACACTCCGGGGACCTCCTGTACAGTTACCTATGCACTGTGTCATATTTCCAGCATCAATATTATTTCAGTTCTTTTTAGTGTATTAGTTATCTCCTTAAGTGTTTAATAAATGATAAAAAAGACTGATCCTGTAGTTTTATTACACTACAATAAACCAAAATAAGTAGGTCTTTGTGTTTGCGTTGTTTGTGGTTTCATCAAAATCAAGGTATGATTCATCATCTTATTAAGAGCTACAGAATTAGAGCTTTTACATAAGAGAAATTACAACAAATATGCTAAACTTTGTGTTAAGGAGAGGAAAAGATAAGGTTTAGAGGAAGAAGCAAATGGGATATTTCCCTTTTTTCTTCATTGTCGCTTTTTTCTTAATCTAGTTACACGCTGTCACCTGGCAGGTGGACTTTTTGAAGGGCAAATTAAGTTAGTTTGGGGGAGAAAAATCCCTTCATGTCATGGAAAGTCATGTTGTTTGTATTAAAACGAAAAGTCGATGAAGGAGAATGGGGCTCTTCAGTGGATATTCTTTAACAGTAAATATTATCTGAAGGAAATGTACCAATGTGCACATGATCCATAACAGTGCAGCAAACTGGTGTGTTGAGGAGTCTGCAAGGAAGTAAAATTGTGGTAGAGATGAGTGCAGCAAACTGGTGTGTTGAGGAGTCCGCAAGGAAGTAAAATTGTGATAGAGATGCTCAGTTTTACAGTGTAGATGTCTTTGTAGAGTTGCATGTCTGTCAGGAATAACAGGACTGTTCCTGTCATGGTAAATACTGTGAAAGGCCATTTGATTATAGTGTGAAAGTTCCACAATACAGCTGCAGCCAAGAGACTCTAGTGAAGGTATGATTTTTGGGAAGCTCTTTAAAGACATGATATCTTGAATCATATGACATTTTCAAACAGAAGATTTGGTAGCAAACGGAAGTTTCTCGCTGTTTTCCTATAGCACTCCATAGACAAAACCAAAAGAGAACATATTTATGTTGGCTGTAATGAATAATTGAATAATAACAGTAGTAGCCACAGTTGGTAACTCTTGCCTACAAGAAAGTCATCGCTATTATTTTTATAGAAAATGTCTAGTAAATCCTTCCTTCTCACAATAGGTGATTTCTGTATTTTTAAATGTTCCAACATCTTTCATGTGCAGTTTCTTATGCTTCAGGAAAGTTCAGGAAGTGCATATCACTGAATGTCAGTACTCTTCTTACAAAATCGTGTTGCTTTTCTGTCAAAAAGCCATTTATCAGGTAAGACAGTGGTTAGAGTATGAAGAGGTTTGGTCAGCATCACTTGCTCTGATTATGTTTCTGAACTGCATAGATTGATAGAGGAAGAAGCCATAAGTTGGCCTTATCATTCAATCATCACTCAGGGTGGTAACATGCAATATGATACTAGGTTTATGTGAGAATTTAATCTGTAGACTGTTGTTCCTACTCTGTGTGCTTGAAATAGATGGTTGCTTACATGACTGGTGTCACTGTATTAGATTTTTGGGAAGGTTTTACTGCTTTATGACAGGGCATCTCTTCAAGTAATCAGTGGGGATATTTTTCATATTAAATAGAAAGAGAAGGCCTAGTGATTTGAAGGTCTGGGAGTTAGGTGTGTTTAAAGAAGCACCTCCAGCTCTCTAATGAGATATTGCTGCACTGATTTATTTAAATTTTTCTTATATTTGGTTTGACTATTTTGAAGCCTCATCTCTATTACTGTACGTTTGTCAACACTGCATTTCATTTACTATGTGGCAGCTCATTGATCACATAGATCTGTATCCTTTTGAACTTCACTTGCTGCTGTGTATGTGTTCATCACTCACCCTGATTTAGTGCATCATCAGCAGTTTGAATTAGTTACTGTAGGAATCTCTGCTTCTGTGATAAATTAACTGCTTTCGTACTTTAGTCTTCACATTGTACATTTGGAAGAAGAATTTCCATAGAGTGCTTTGAATATATGCTGCCTTTTTTGGTGCTGTAGAGTGGCCGCTGTATTGAAACAAATTGGTCAGCCTTTCACAGGGAGCTGCTTGGGAAAGTGTGATGTACAGGCTGTTAAATACAGCAAGGTTCACATTTCAGTCACTTCTGATTATCATACTGCTGGCTAGTTAGACTTTCTTTCATCCACACTTCTTAGTATTTCCTGCTTTTTAGACACTTTTGTGCGTGTCTGTGTTCTATTTGAGTTGTGATAGTCTTTGTGAAACCCTGTAAAAATGTTTGAGGTGTAAAATAAAGTTCTAATGTGCTATTTTCCATATTATTTGCTGCTTCAGTCCAAGAATCTAGTAGTACATGAAATATATACATCTATTTCCGTGGTATTGTTTAATAATCTATTTTTTACAGAGTATATTAAACAGTGTACCCATTTTATCATGCCTATTTATTAAACCTCTATCATCAAGTCACAACAGCAGAGCTTTTCAAAGGAAACAGTGACAAAAAAAGGTAAAATGTGCTATTTTTCTATACTTTCTTTCTGGTGTTGACTGAAATTTTGGAGAAGAATTCAGTCTGAGATGGACTTTCTGAAGATAGGACTTCACCTCAGTTACACTTTGGCCACATTGGAGGTCCCAGCAAAGGGAGTTGGAAAGACTGGTAATGGTGGGTGCTGCTGAAGCTTGGTAGCCTGCAGTGTCCCCAGAGCCTGCATTCAAAATGAGGTTACAGACAGTGTTGCCTTCATTAGGAGGAAGTGATTCAGCTAGGATAAAGTGTTACTTTATTTCTCTGTTGCTAAAGCTGCTTACAAAAAGAAAAACAATTAGTATACACACAATGTATAAACAAAGTTTGTTTTCTCAGAACCCTTTATGGCAATGTTAGAAACAGTCATATTACAGATACTGCATAGGTATTCACTTGGCTTGCTTTCAGTGAGCTGCTTCTGTTTTGTTGCATGTGAAATTCAGCTATGACTATTTTCTCCTTCTTTTTTATTATAGGAATTATTCAGAGGAAGAATGATAGGTATGATTTCTCAGATAATGTCAGCAGGCTGAGCAGCTACTTAAGAAAATGTTTTCTTTTGTAATAAATTTATACTGTTTCCCTGATAGGAGCTCAGTGCCAACCTCTGAGTTCAGCCCAGTGGAGGACATTCAGCAAGAAAGCTGAATCCCTGCTGGACAAAACAGGCTGTTGTGAAAACTTTCTCCATCTCCTTTTCCTTCTCTTTCTTCTCCTCCTCCTCCTCCATTTTTCTCTTTCTTTTCCTTTTCCTTTCTTTGTGTACTTTTAAAGTTCAGTTACTGTAGCTAGGTAGACACAGTAGCATATAGCCAGATGTAAGTGCTAATCATTTTTTAAGGTGTCTTTAGTTTGCAAAATTAAGTGCAGCTCTAGTGACTATGGCATGAAGGTCTTTTGCACCATGAGAAAACATTTGTTCAATTGATACAAACAACAAATAGCTTACAAGCAAATTCAGAGCTTCACTGTTACTGCCTCCCTATCTGTTAGTCACTGTTACTGTACATATGTTGCAGGTCATTATGATCTAGACACAGTAACATGCAAATCATACTTGCAGTAAGTTTTCTTGACTGATTTATGGTGACCTTTTCATAGTAAGTAGCATTAATTTCTTTCCAAGTCTGGAGCTTCTATAAGGAAAAGAATTACAGGAAAGTACAGCAGAGATTTTTTTTTGCCTGGTTAGCAATCTCTGGATGTAGTTCAAGTTAATGAAGAGGAATGAGCAGCCAACCTGTCAACAATTAGCAGGTGCCATCCAAATATGTCTGGGAAACAATTTTTTTTGTGCATTAGGAATATATTTATTGAGTAATATGTGGGTTTAGGTTAAAATGTATTATACAACCACATAAGGCAGAACTAAAATGAATGTACAAATTCAGACAAATATATGCAGTTCAAAGTGCTTTACTTCTATAGGATTTGCCCTTAGCTCAGTAGTTTAGTACCACTGCTAAATAATACACCAAATACATTTTTCTTTAAAGCCAAGATTAGTATACTAGTGGGTGTCTCACTGCACAGCAGATATGTTCAGACTCTGCTAGGCACCAGCTTTGCAATCCTTCTAACTGTTCCCTTTAGACTTGGAAATTGCTGTTGCTGTGTTTCAAAATGGAACCTCCCTTCCTCTTCATGTTAATAGCTAGAAGGTGAAGCTGAATTTTACAAGGGAAATAAACCTCTCCATTTAATATTTCTGATCTTTTAATAAGGATTCTTAGCAAAGCGGGATATATTTTAAAGTAGCTGGAAATTTGCCTGAGTAAAATTTTTACTATCTGTTTTAAATGTCCCATTCACTCTGGGTTCACTGAGTTGCACTGCAAAAGATGTATTAATTGCAAAATTGAGTTTCTTACAGTTGTCTGAAGTTTCCTTCTTTTCCTGTGCTGGAATGGAGAGGGCCATGTTGATTTCAGTTGGGTTACTTCTGCTTTACAGTACTGATCTCTTATCCAAGAAGGGGGTAGAGCAAAGAAAGCAATCCAATTGACTTAATGATGGCTTCTGTCTCCTCTTTTCTCTTACTAGTTTCTTCTGTATCTCAGCCTGGGGCACAGGTCCTATCTGGATCCTCTAAATGAATGTTATACTTCAAATACCATGTATGAGATGCTCTCAGCATTGCCCTAATTCTTCTCCCACTGAAATCAATGCTAAAAATCCCATTGACCCATGTAATGCCAGGAATGTCAGTTCTACTGATCTGATTATTGTTAGAGCAAATGTGAGTATTACAAATTACAAAGGAAAAAGGACAAAATAAAATACTATAATTATGTGGCCCATTCAGCATCATTGGCTTCAGAGAAAATTAAGGTTTATTTCCATGTATGGTTCCAGTTTCACTCTTCTTGATTAGTAGTTATAGCTTACTGTTTGGATATAATGATTTAATTGCAGATATGACATGCTGACAGTGGATATTTTCCAGTTGCTGCTGAGTATGAGTATTATGTAACTGTTGGGTATGAAAAAAAGTCTAAATATACCTTTCCAAAATGAAGGGCTGGAATTTCAGCTGGTGCATAGTGATAGGATTCCACTGATTTCCTTCCCTAGGATTTTATGCATAGACTGAGATAGGCCCAAAGAGCAGGCTAAACACAGCTGAAGTGAATTCTCGCATGATGGCTCTGACATATGTTGCACACTTCTCAAGCTTTTTTCAACTTATTTTTACTTATTTGAGAGTTTTAGCTAGAAGTCAGCTAACAAGTTCCTGATAGCAGATATTTTAAACAGGATCAGACAAAAGTTCATTCAAAGCAGCAAAATTGTAATTGGGTTAGTTAAACCTCATTGTAGCTCTATGTAGGCGCTTCGAAAGCTGAAGTTAAATGTACTTTAGTTCATGATAGTGTTTTCATTGTGACTTGAAGTTTCTGGGTTTAGTGTACTTCAGTTCTGAATGCAGTACCCACACGTAAGTTTTAGTAAAGGTTCACTAATTCACTGTGAAAATTAGCTTATTGGTGAGAAATGATACCATCAACCATTAGCTAAACATTTGAAAAGAATATTTGAGCATTGTTTTTAGAGAAATGCACTTCAAAATAAATTTTTTTTTCCCTTAAATATGATACATTGATAATCTTTCTCTTAACTGTCTTCCTGAAAAAAACACTGTGTATCTTTCTGTCCCATCTCTTTCATAATACTTGGCACATACTTGGACAGGACATTGGCTTAGGAAAACTCTGTTCTGTTTTCCTCAGTGCTGCCTCCAGCTGCTTGTTCCCATCCATGCATGGCCACCCTGCGCTACTTCATTTGCACCAGTGAACAAGTTTAGAGTCCTCCTTGGTAAATTTGATCAAGGAAGGAAAGGTGTCCTTACTGCAGAATGTTAGATTTACTTCCTATACAGGCCACTTCAGAGGTCTAATCTGCAAAGTAACATCACAGACAGGGCAATGGGGCCAAGGAACAGCAAAGGTTTTATCACCAAATTGTCATCAAATTGTAGCTCAAGGCATTTGATGCTGTATAAAAAGAGATGTGATAATTTTAGTGCTAGTTAAGGACTATCTGCACTCCAGTCATGACCTTATACTCCTTATGTGCTTGCTGTTTCAATATATTTTTGATACTGTTTTTTTGCTACTCTAGGTTGAAATGGTTTTTTAGTTAGTTAAATTCTTGGCTTGTGAGCAACTTCATTTTTTTGTAGGAGGAACACATTTTAATGCAATAGTAGATTAAAATATAGGAATAATATCAACATTTTTGGTCCTCTGGTAGAACTCATGAAATGAAATGAAAGCAAATTCTATGACTTGAGTGTATTCTGTAGGGTGGCAGTTTCTTACAAGACTTCCTGAAAGCAGTTTTTGTCGCTCTTAATAAAACTATATAGAAAATGAACCACTTGTTTGACTTACTTGACCTGGAAAAATCTCTTTCCAAGGTTCTTTTAGCTGGCATTGCAGTACTGCTTTGATAAGTGGCCTGATCACAGCTGTTCTTTCAATTTGGAGGTAGCTCTGCAGCTTGATTCATTGGTATAAATTAATTCTGACACAAGTAGAGTTAACCCCCATCTGATTTGCCTTACACAATGTTTGCCATGACCCATAAGGTGAATTTACCTACTCCTGATTTTGTACTCTGCTGCTTGTCTGACTTCGCAGCCAGGAGGGTGATCATTTCTCTTCCTTAAGGCTATTTCTCGAGGGTTAGTCTGTTGTACAGCTGAAAAATACTGCAAACCTAGTTGGCTATTTTAGCTTTTCTGTTCAATAGTCTTCCTCTCTTATGGAAACCTTCACTGCTTTGTAGCTTGCTGGTAGTGCTTTTGCACTGGTTCTCACTCCCTCTTGTTTGTCACTCACCATTGCAAACATATGCAGTAATTTCTTCCTTCTGTCCCTTGTGCAAACTATTTTGTTTGAATGTTAGACAATGTCAAGCTAATATGTGATAGCAGCTTTGGTGTAAGCAGTGTGAAGAAAGGGAGGAAAAAGGTGGCACGTTATAGTCAGCAAGTCCGCATCTGTCAGATGGTGTCAGTGGCTTCAGATTAAGTATGCAAATTTCTAGGAAAACAAACACACTGGATTTGATACCCAGGGCCTTAGAGCCTGACTTCCACCTGAACTAAATGTTTTTATTTATAGCTTTAGATCTCTGGTGATATACATCAGTCATGTATAAAACCATTCAACAAGAGCATATTTTAGGTTGAAGGAAGGAGGATGTATAGGAAGGAAGGAGGAGTGGGAATGAAATATAAGAGGGAGGTAGAGGCAAGTCTGCTGTTTCCTGAGCCCTGATAAATGAGGCATGTAACCCCAAGAATTTGAGACCAAAATATTTTGCTACTTTTCCCTCATCTTATATAGTGTAATTTCCCAGTTATCTTTAGGAGAAAAAGTAAGTTATTCGATGCCAATCTGTTTCAGATCTCAGCACCACTCATAAGTTGTGAGCTGTTCCTTCAGCCGACCAGTCAGCTTTATACAGATTAACTGAGAAAGGAGTTTAGTCCTAGAATTGGTATTTCAGTTCCTGGTTCTGTATCTAAAATCTCCCTGAAAGTAAGATACATGTTTGGAGGCTTATTCCACCTTTATGCTTGTTTAACCTCGTGGTATTTATCAGTCACTGCCTTTTATTAGTTGTGAGCTTTATCATGTTTGGATGGGGGGGTGGTTCATATTTTTGAAACCAAGAGGCTCTGTTCCTAGCAGTACTGAGACAACTAAGATTGCAGAGAGCTGAAAGACTTTTTCCTTTTAAATAATCTCCTTTTATGAAAAAATCTAATGCAATAAAAGGTCTGCAAGATTAATCAATACAGCGTTACTAAAAACATCTTTCAGAGTCCTTTAGCACTTTTCACTTTATTCCTACTATTCAAGCTATCTGCTTTAGTTTTCAAGTAATAATTTTAAAAGCATGGAGCCTTTTAATTTTTTTTTTGGGGGGAGGGGGTTAAGATTGCTGTTTGACAACACATTATACTGTAGTCTAAATCTCTTGGGATTTTTTGAAAGATCTTATGTTTTGGTTGTGTGGTAAATGTACTTTGTTTTCATGGTGTGACAGATAAATGGTTTTTATTTATTTGATGTTAAAAATTGCTAAAACATGTCAGGAAAACACATTGCTTAATTTTTTTTATTGCTAGAGCCAAATGGATCATATTACATTATTCATTTTGGCAAAGAGTGGCTTCATGTTTAAATGCCAGTGTGTTAAGAAGACTATTATAAGAGGATGCTTTATGAAAATGTAAACCCAAATAATAATTTTTGTGTGTGTATTTGATTAATTTTCATGTTGAGTGACACTGCACTAGAGTCTGTGAACGTTGTTTCTACTTTCCTCATGACAAATTAAAAGCGTAGAGGAGACATTACAAGGAGAAAGGGAGAATTGTAGAAGGGCGCTTCGGTTATTAAAGAGGTCTTCATGTCACCTTTTCTGCTTTCACATACTGTAAGGTTATAGCTGAAAGTTAGGAAGGTGGCTAATGCATGTCTTCATGCTCCAGCATACTCCAGTTGATGGAACAGCTTTTGTACGTGATAGACTTGTGAGTTTACGATGGGAAGCAGCCTTGCAGCCAGATGGTTTTGGCCATATGTGTTTATGAAAAAGTGGCTTGAAGTCACTTTGCCTCCTTTGGAGCTATGCTGAGTGCAGCTTCAATTCAAGCAGCTGTGTTTTCAGTGTTATCCTCCTTTTCTGTTCTGTGGCTTGCATCTCTCTTCTGTTTGTTTTGCTTTTTCAATTCAATGTATAGGCAAAGGAGTGGCTAGTACTCCTGTCCTTGAGAATTATAGTGAGTGTGCATGTGTATTCTGCCCGTTTGTAAACTACTAAATACTTAGATGTGGAGGAGAAATGGATTATAGTCCTGCTTGTTCCATCCTTAGAACAGACAAGCAGGTTATGTATAGATCTTTGACTCCTATTTCTCTGCTTTCTGGTATGTATTAGATGCTGATATGTATAGGCCTTTTCCTTTCTTAGAGCCTGTCCATGAAAGATACTTAAAGAGAGACTGATAATCTGGTAGTGAAATTCAGGCTGGGTCACAGAAACCATAGCTAGGTTTGGAGTCAGGAGCTTGAGTGGTGGTAACAAAGAGTAACTTTGCAGCGGAGCTGGGAGTGGTTGAGTCTGGCAGTGTTCTCATTATAAAACCGAGCTCTGAGGTGGGGTCACATGCAATACAGATCTGTAAAAGCATGAATGGCTTGGAAAGAGGGAAGTAGGGAACAGTACTACATCTGTCTTCTAGTGCTGGAACTAGGAAGCAGCAGATGAGAACAGCAGATGGGCAGGTGTTTGAAACAAGTATGTTCACACAATAGACCACCGAAGTGAGAAATGCTTTTTCATAAGGTGTTGCAAATGCTGAACATTTATACATGTTCAGAAAGCAACTGGCCAAATTCACAGAAGATACTAAATACAAGACTCCTTGCAGGACTTCCTGTGCCATGTAGTGTTGGATGATGGAAGAGCATTCTGGGGAGGTAGCACTATATGCTTTTCTGGTTTTATACCCTTTCCAGGTGTCTGCTACTGGTTATTGTTGAAAACAGGATATTTGAGGATATTTCATGACAGCTGGTTCAGAAGCCTTTTGGTCTCGTGCCTGTAGAAAGTACACTCAGATTCTGGATTGCAATGTAGATTTACTACTGAAAGCCTGTCTTGATGCACACTTAGGACTGCTTTTTGTGTAATGTGCATTTGACAACACTCCTAGTTTGATACTGTGTGTATGTTCTTGATGTAACTTTCATGAAATAATGAAAAAAATTATGATTAAGTTGTATGATAGCAGGACTGTACTTGGATATTGTGTTTCTCATTGTGTTTCTTGTTGTATTTTCTTATTTCATTGTAAAGGTTAGGATTCCTTTTGTTTTCCTATATGAGATAAACATGTTAGTTTGGAGGACAATGAATTTTTAACTGAGTAACAAGCCACATTTAAACCTCCCAAACTGTGTATTGGGAGGAGTAAACCCAAACAAAACAAAACCCAAAAGAAAAAGGCAGAAGCATTTAATCTCTTTGCGGTCTTCCTGAATGCAAAACATAAAAGTCAAATGTAAAGTCTAATGGTAGACTGTTAAACAGCATTATTGCCTAGATGGAATCCTCAAGTTTTTCCCCCATTGCCTAGATGGAATCCTCAAGTTTTTTCCCGCCTTTTTATTTTGCTCTGTAATGATTCTGAAAGCATTTCTCCAGCAGACCAATATATGCAGCATTTTCTAATACTGCTTAGAATACAGATTGTTTATTTGTGGTTATTTATTTACCTTGTCCCACTTTTGTCTATTCCTATTTTAGCTTTCTAATTTGCAATTCGACTTCTTTAGCTTTGGAAGCTATTGAATATTTCACTATGCCTTAAGTGATTCTGTATTTTTAGATAAAATGGAAGCACAATGTGCTATAGGTGCAGCTTATATAATATGGTCTTTTTTCTGAGTTAGTCTCATGTCTGTTAAGACTTGGCACTGCATTTACAAGAGTCAGTGTTCTCATTTAGCCTTTCTAGCCTGTGATTAAATGGGAGTTGCTGCTTGTTTTACTGTGAGTTGGCTGACAAAAGCTAAATCTGTCACAGGTGCTACAATTTGTGTATCAGAAAATTTGCTTTCCAAATACTAATTGTTCCCAAAGTCTCTTACTTCACACAAAGAACACATAACACAGTCAGCAAATTTGTCCCAGTTTTATCATTGTGCTGTAAATTAGGGTTTGTCTCTTACTGTTGTGTAAAATGAAGTGATAGAAATTCAAATGCAGGAGAACCCATTGCTTTACAACCTCTGATGTGTTTTTTCACTAAATTCTTCCAAGCAAAATGCTGGAAATATATGTTATTCAAATAATCACTGCAGAATTTCACTTCTATAGCTGTTGTCTAGGGTCATAGGATGGAAAACAACAGTGTTGTCTCTCCACATGTCATTAAAATTAGGAAGTGTTTTCTGCCTCAGAGACCTAGGCCTAACCAGATCGTGTGCTTAAACTATTAATTTGGGAAGTTATTTTAATATGGTGAAAGCTCCTCAGGAATGATCTTTCCTGACAGTTATGGGAGAAGAATGGGCCCTCAGTTACAGAAAGTGTGGCCGAATAAGGGAAAGCATTCAGTTCATAACTTCCTCAGACTGAGTAATGCATGGCATGAAAAAACACATATAGGTACCTGTGCACAGGCATGGAGTTAGGTTCCTGTCACCCTTCCTCCACTGCTCCCTGTTGTGAAGAGCCTTTGTGGTAACGTGTTACAGCCCAGTTGCCAGTATGATGTATTTTGACATTGAAGAGCCAGGATCACCATAGATAAGAGTTAGTAGTTCAGATAGGCTATTGCTCCATTAAATCTTTTGTAATGAATGTGTCATCTGAGTGAGCAAATTTTTGACACTAGACACAGAATGACCTGTTAAAATAGTAATTGGAACTGTGTTTCAGCAGCTTCTCCTTTCATTGCCAAGAATTACCTAGGAACCCCTTCTAAAGTCAGACACATATTTTTAATGTATATTCAAAATATTTATCTTACAGAATTCCTTTCACAGAAAAGGAAGAGCATTGAATGTTGTAAATGAAATTTTTCGTAACAATTTTTGCATTGCAAAACAGCTTAAGAAACTGTTTATTTATTCCCTTAGGATGAACATATTGTATATTTCTAGATTTCTGACAAATGCAAACATTGATGTGATTTAACTTCTAATAGCAGTGATTCACAGCTCCAGTTGTTTGGCTCATGTATAGTAATGTATAGTAGTGTATAGTAATACTGATTTGTATTTTTCTTTTATTTCTGTAGGACTATTTAACCATTCATAAGTATGGCAATGCAGCCAGAAATGATCTATGGAACACATTGTCAAAGGTAAAATGCTTTAATCTATTGCACTGTGAAGCAGAAATTTACTGTGGTATTTTTCTTGATGAGGTTAGGAGTGAATAGTGCATATTGAGATCTTCAGACACCAGAGCAAATATCAAAATTGATGCAAAGAAATTCCATTTGAGTTAACTTAGTGGGAAAATTAAAATACATTTTTGAAGCATTTCTATTCTTTGTTATGTTTGACATTGTTTCCTTGCATGTGCTGTGTCACTGATGTGCAGTGAAAGATACTTCATGGAATCTGCTGTCATTGACTTCAGTGGCAGCATGCTGGAGCCCATAAGGTGGAAAGCACTTCAAAGTGCTGAGCTTTGGCATTTCTATCAGGTCTGATTGTGATTTTTTTATGGAGCTATGATTTGTGTGAAAGACAAAACTATTAAAGCTTTAAAGTTTGCTGTAAGTAGAGAACTATTTAATGTAACATTTGTCATGCTGTAAAGATTTATAACTGTTATATCCAAGGTTAGATTGAGTTTCTAGAGCCTGGCTCAGGGATCTATAAGGGGAGAGTATAATTTTCATGAAGCGACCTATGATTACTGAATGTCCTTATAGGACTAGTGTAAGCTAGTCTTGAGTCTTCTCCAGAAATGAAGACAGAGTGCAAGGCAATGTGAAGTACAGTCAGGAGTTTTGGCACAAGTACCAACTCAAGCCATACAAAACACAATGATCTAGTTGTAACTGTTGACACCAAAGCTAGGATTCAGCTGAAGGTCAAGACATCTGCATTTATCTAGGCAAGAAAGTATATACATGTAAGCTAGATGTCCAAGCTCCAGTTGTTCTCAGTGGGGGCTGGATTCAGTTGCCCATTCATAGACTTCTAACAATGTTTACCTTAATTCATCCTACCTGACTTCCAGCTGCTACATGAGACAAGTATGTCTGCTTTACGTACACCAGTTGTGAAATATTTTAGAACATGTCCTTTGACACTTGGTTAATAGAAACAACTGAAGTCCTAGAAATCTAGCAAATATAATCAGCAGGGCATAGGGAACTGTTCAGTTGACTAGCCTGAAATACTGGCTGTTGACTAGGGACTTGAGATAGTTGTTCAAATATAGGCAGCTAGTGCCAGATTAGGTGCAGTAGTGTTCAAGACATTCAGGTGTGTCTAATCAGTTTAACATAAGTTATATGGGGAAATACCTGCTCCTCTGGAGCGACATGTAAAGGTCAAATGACATTAGCCACTGATGTGTGGGCAACTGAACTGAGTCCTATGTCTGTACTGACTGCTAATGGGAGTTGAGATGTGTAACATACAAGTCAGGTTTTTAAAGCTATGTCTTAGTCTGAAGCTGAATGCCACTGCAAAAGTCTTTCTTGCTTCTCACCTGGTGCTTTCCTCTGTTAAAGCGTTTGGGACAGTTCTGGGTGATGGGATGTCAGAGGGATGAACACAGTCTTGAAAAAACAGCAGAATCCACAGCTAATAAAGTAGAACAAAAATGAGACTGTATTATGGTCCATGACCATGGCTGTACTGCGTGTG
>NW_008687671.1:8150-11109 GCF_000695815.1 Acanthisitta chloris | reverse complement strand
GATCCCCCGGTGCTCCGCGGCCGTTCCCACGCCGCAGGGACCGAGCGCCGGTTGTTCGTGCTCCAAATGAGCTGCCCTGGAGCTCCCGCAGGAAGCGCCAGCTGCAAACCCTTTGCGCGCGTCAGCCAACAGCCGCGCGACAGCAGCTGCGGCCTGGAGACAGCCCATGTCAGCGCCGACCTTCCCACAGCGCCCCAGCCGCGGGCTGGCTCCGAGACTGATTTCCAGTTGGAGGTGCTGATGATTTCTCAGATATGGGAAGCTCTCATGCTGCAGCGTCCTCATTTAAAGCAGCTTCAAGACCCCCAAACGATATTAATGATCTAACAGTCAGACACTATCCATGCCCTGCAGCCTCTCCATCCTGCCTGACGCTGGTGCAAAGGAGACAAGAAGCAGGTCTCTCCTGCATGGCTCAGAGCTCTGTCCCTGCAGCCCAGGCTGCCACTGCCAGCATGCTGGGGCCAAGGCTTTGGCCCTTCCCCAAAGCAGGAGGCCTACCCTGGGGGTAACAGGGAGGAAGGAAAAGGGAGAGAGTGGAGTAGCAGAAAAGGAAGAGGCAGGCACCAGGGGCTGGGGCTCTGCTCAGAGGGGAAGCAGTGGGGGCACGGCTTTGCTGGGTGGGCTGGAAACCATCTTCAGACCATTGCAACCTCTCTAGAGGCTCCTACACCTTTGCAAAATTTTTGCCCTCCCCAAGGGTATCTGAGTAGTCAACAGAAGGCAAGGGGAGCTGAAGACATCAGCTGTCCTACTTGTGCATGGGGGCACTGTCTCCCCTCTCCCATCTCCCAGCCTCAGCAGAGCTGCCCTGGCAGAGCTAAGCAGCTGGATGGGTAGTTTTGCCACCCAAAGCAACTCGCTGCCCTAAAGACCTGCCTGCTTGGCTGCCACCTGTGTCCTACCTATGCAAGGAAAAATAAAGCTCCTGAGGCAGGCATGCAACCCAGAGATCAGCTCAGGCACCTGGCTGCAGTGCACCACCCCTCACAGTCTGGCCTGAGGCAAGGAAACTTGCTTGAAAGCTACAGCTGCGTCAGTGAGCAGTGCAGCCAGAGCATGTTCACAGAGCAAAGCAGTTGGCATTAGCAACCCACTGCTTGTGCTGTGCGCATTTGGGGCAGGGATGGTTACCTCAGTCCAACTCCTCACTGGGCCTGGGAACTGGCAGTCCTTCAGCAGCCTCTGAGCAGTAGGTATGTTCTCCCAGCCCATCTCCCAGCCCAAACTTTGGCCAAAACTTCCCCGTGCATGGTGAGGAGGTACTACCAGGACATTCACTATGAAAGCAGTATGCTTATCTATAGCAAGGACATGCTAAGGTTGTCCACTTAAAGCTAGTGTCTGCATGTTGCGTATTTCACTGAAATGCATACAGAGAAACTACAAAAATCACACGGATAGAGCAATCCTCGAATAAGCAAAGCACTTTCTTGATAGATGCTGCTGATAAACAAGGTAACCACATGACAAAACTGCATAAACATCCTAGGAAGCAAACGTGCAATGAACTCTGTACATACTGAGAGCTGGCACTTGTAGGTATTAATGCATCTCTCCCAGTTCTGTTTCACTGTTGTCTTCAAAGGGCAGCTCAACAATCCTACATCCATAAATCTCATCAAGTTTTGCATGCTGAATGTCAATGCAAAGCAAAAATTACTACTTTGAGGCCAAATTCTTGTTTCAGTTGCTTCCTGTGGTTTTGCAGGAGCCAATAGGTGTAACTGAGCAGAAGTAAAGTCTGGCCAAGAAAATCTCTGAATTCTTAGACTGCACGGAGCCAGAGACCAGAATTTTCTCTTGCTCAGCAATCTGCTACTCCCTCTTGACAGCTGAATAACATTAGTATATTTTAATGTTAATTCAGAAATACAAGCCGGATTACTCTTTTCTGCTCAGCAGCAAGCAGAGTAGAGCACTGAGGCCATCTGAAGGAGGCTGCCTGCCACCTCAGACCCCCAGGACAGTTCAGTGGCATGGTGGCAAAGGTCCTGAATTGGTCAGCAAGATGAAGGATACAGCTGAGCACGTACAGCGTCCTCATGGGTGGAAGTGCTACTGGGTCTCAAGGGCTGCCATTGGTGCTAGCGCTGCTCCAAGTTGGGCAGGATGACTGCTCTCTATCCAAGACGGGGCAGGGACAGGAAGGAGAGTGTAGCCAAGAGGAAGCATTGAACTCGTGGGTAACAAAATAGGATTTCATGGCTGAGCAGGCAGGAGAGCTGTGAGGGAAACAGGACCTTCTGGGAAGGATTTCCCCTATAGAGCTGCGGATCATTGGATGACTGTCTTCAGCTTTCTGAAAGGCCTATGTTCAACCGCCTTTGTGGGCATAGTTCTGAGGATTGTAAACAATGAATGTGAGGGTGTAAGGGACCTTTAAGAAATGCTTATTTTGACATTGTCTGGCCTTGATGGCTTGTTGTGGGCCAAAGGCTGGTTGATTGCCTCAAGGCATGCTGAGCCACAGGATGCCTCCAGCTATGGAAATCCTCCAGCTGCCAAGAGGAGGCTGAGAATTGCTCAACTCCAGCGAAACTGACAAAACAGTGCCCTGACAGAGCCCTATAAAAAGGACCATCCAAGAGCATGGCAGATACTTACCACCGAAGAAGTATGGACAACCATGGATTATTGGAACACTGATAGACCTATGGAAGTGACTATCTCCGTTTCTGCATGACTACAGATCATCAGAACACCGCTGGATACTATGGTGGTGACTATTTCTGCTTTGGCATCTCAAGTCTTGCTTGCTTCCCCCCTTTCTGCTTCTTAATTTTCCTATCGCCCCTTCTCTCCCCCTTGTGTGATCAATAATAAAGTCTCGCTTCCTAACGGTATTTTTGCCTCATTTGTGTCTTAATTCACATTGGGGGAATTGATCAAACTTTCCCTCCCGAATCTTATTGGACTGGGACAGAGGGATTTAAAAAACATGGGGCTGTCTGCTGTC
>NW_008687671.1:5550-8137 GCF_000695815.1 Acanthisitta chloris | reverse complement strand
TTCCTGCTGCAGAAGAGGAGGCATTTCTGAGAGAGAGAAATGTCATGGTGCAGAGGACAAAGTGTCTCTGATGGGCACATTAGTCCACCACTGCCCTCTCTGAGCTTTCCCAGCTCTCTGCTGAAGCAGACGACATCAACTTGCTAGCCAGCCCTCTGCAGCTGGCCCTGGGGGTACAAAACTGAATTGATCCCAAACATCCTCAGGATAAAACCTTGCTGATTTCAGGATGCCCTTGGACTTTTCTATGCATCTGGCATCTCAGGAGGGATCCCACCACCAATGCCTACACAGCCATCTCAGCTCCTGTTTCCAGCATCCTCCCTGCATGCAAATGCTCAAGTGGTAAGAAACTGCAGTGAACGTTGCCATCCTTTGTGGATTCATCTGCACTGAGGGAAAGGCACGTTGTGCCCTTCCACTGTACCTGCCTAAAACAAGGCACTGCCTTATTTCCACCTGTGATAGCAGGCCCAGGAAAAGAGTTGTGTGGGAGACAGATAAACACCTCACTCTTCTGCTACATGGCAAGACCACAGAAAGCCATGTCTTTTTTAGGATTTTATCCCCATTCATACTAATGTTGAGCTAAGAACATATTTTTCTTTATTTACCAAGCTCAGTGTCAGTGATGCTTTGTTGCCCAGAAAATCTGTAAGATGTTGACCGAGAAAATAAATCCATTATTTTTTTCTCATGAAAGTTTAGAGCCTTCCTGGAACAAAGGAAAGTGCAGATTTTCTACATTCACAGATTTCTGATAAACAGGCAAGCTGCAAAGCACGATGTTGAATTCTTGCCAGCCTTGTGACGGCATCATCCCCTGGACTTCTGTGAACTACTGTGCAGTGCCCCTGCTGTGGGATCAGCATCAGGGCTCAGTAGTGCTGAATAATGCTTCAGCAGCTGAACAGGCACAAGGAGGAAAACCAACATCATCCCAGCAGATCATCTTCATCCAGGAGAAGTCAAGGCATGGTATATAGGCATTTCCAGATTAAAGCCTACATCCTTCTCTCAGTTGTGTTATTTTCATGCCAGAAAGCCAAGCCCCAATAATATTGGTGTCTTTCTCACTGATTTACACCAGTATCAGCAATGGGCGGTTTAGACTCGCATGCAGGAGGCCTCTGGGATGAGGTCTGCTCCACTGAGACAACAGTGGTTGAATGTGTGAGCATAAATCCCCAAAGAGTCCTTGCAGACCAACTGCGTCTTCAGTTCCAGCACTGCAGCTCCCTACCTACAGCTCGACAGAGCTCAGCAGACTGGCAGTGTTTCCTGGAGTGTATTAAGAGAGAAAACAAATAAATGTCCAGCCATGTTAATTTCTGCTATAAATAAATAGGTTCAGCTCTTCCCTTTTGACTCCTTGCTTGATGAAGCCTGTAGGAAAAGTTGGCCTGCTGCAAGGCAGCAGCCCTGAGCAATTTCAGTGGTGATCCAGAGAGACTTCATCAATAGGTGGGAAATATGGGAAAGATTTCACTTAGTGAGCTCAGTCCTTGCCTCAGGTACAGCCCAGCATATCAGCTTCAATGGAAGTGCATTGGCGTAATTAGGAGTGTTGGCAGACAAGCTGGAGTGAATCAGACAGCGGGGAGGGAGTGTGAGAAGTCACCGGCTGTTTGCTCTGCCAGAGATTTCCACCCCCACACCAGTGCTGGTAGAAACATGTGCCTGTGCTTCATCTTTTTCTGTGCATCATCTGCTGTCTTCGATACCTTCAGCAGCACCAGCACTGCTGGCCCCGGCTGCAGTAAAGTCTGGGGATGCAAACAGCCAGGGAGCAAACAAATAACTGGGAAGAGGGTTCTTAACCTGCCACAGCTCTCTGCTGAGTAAATGCCAAGCCTTGATGTTTGGATTTGACACAGGTTTTTTACTTGGCAGGGGTTCTGGCAACAGCTAAGCATGTGCTTTGTTCTGGGGTGCAGTTTGCCTCCCTTGCATGAGCCCCAAGTCTGGATCTTCCTTTGTCCTTACACCCTGAAGCTCGGGTACAAGGGTCATGGTCAGTAAAAGGCTGTTAAAGCCCTTGTACGCCCAGCCACATGCCTGCACAAGATTTCTGCTCCCCTTTCTCTTTGTATATCTTTGTGTAAGAGGAGGGATACTGTAGACAAATAAGACAAGGAAATGTATTAATCAGGTCTGAACCTGATGTTGGGGAGGCATGCTGCTTTACATAATTTAGCAATGTGAACCTTGGGGGGTTATAGCTTCTTTTAAGGTATTTTAATAAGAAGAAACAATGAGAGGCAGCAGCAAGGGCTCTCTGCTCTGGATAACAGTGTTGCACCAGCAAAAGTGTCTGTTGCAGAGGCATTCACTGGCAGAACAGAAGCAAAGAGACAGCAGCAGTCTCCCACGCAGCTCAGGTAATGACAGGGGAGCAGCCAGGATTGTTGTCTTATACATTAACTAAGAAAGTACCGACCTTCTGAATTTGCTGCACTAAGTGCCATGTTGCAATGTACAGAGTGTGCTTCTCTCCAACGAATTCTTGTTTCTCTCGGCTCCCCCTTTTTGCCACCTTTACTGGCACTGTAAGTTTATCAGCATGTGGTGCAATCTCTTATACTCC
>NW_008687671.1:1486-5528 GCF_000695815.1 Acanthisitta chloris | reverse complement strand
CCCTGTCACGAATTCCTGCTTCCTCACCGCAGGCTGCCAAGAGCCAGCTCCTATAAAGATGCTTCTGGAAACTAGTCAGGTCCCATAAAATCTATACCGAAATGAGCAGAGCTTAGATCAACAAGTGCCATCTATTTCCTGTGGTCACACATTTCTTTCAGTTCTGTTTTAAACCAGTGAAAAGAAACTGAAGGAAACAAAAGCTGCATAGATACTTTCTGTGCTGCTGAAATACCTGGCTTCTAATTTCAGTCAAATATGACCAAAAGATCTTGCATTTGGGAATGACTTGGCTTGGCATGCCTTAAGCTGGAGGATCCATGGAGTAATTAGTAAGTGAGGAACTGATCATCTTTGTTTTGTCGCTAGACCTCAGTGCAGTGACTGAGGTCTGATTCATACTGATGTCGAGTTCCTTTTATATGACAAAGCAAATGCAATCAAAACCCATGTCCATCAGTCTTTTATGTTCTTGGACTAAGTAATTGATTTTTAGCTGTTTCCCATGGTAACAAGGCCCTCTGATCACCAGCTGCACGTGTTGGCCCTAATAGCTTTAGAATCCACTGCTTTATTTCAGCCAAATGTGATGGCAAGATTGAGGTCTGAAGGATAATTAAGTTCCTACAAGTTTTCTGAAAACAGAAAATGCCGCATGTAGCAGACCCTATTAGTGCCACATCAGTACCTTCACTGCAGATGGAAATTCAATGAGTTCACATTAGACACCAGAGACTTCACCAAGGGAAAAGGTCTTATAAGTACCTTAACTAGGGGCAAGCTTTGCCCTGGGGCTTGCAATCACCCATGGGATGCAAATCCAGAGGAGTCGTGTTTGTAGAACAACTTGCTATTCTAAGGGAGGACAACAGGTGTGAAATAACAAATCAGTATAAAATTAGGGCTGTGTATGAGGGTCCCTCACAGAAATCCCTGGTAAAAAATATGAGGATTTGAAAAATTTGGTGGTTGTTGAGCATCAGAGGAGAATGATTATTGCCAGCAATGTATAGAATGTAAACCAGGAAAATATCTGTGTGCAAATATCGTTCCTTTCTCTGGTCATCCAGACTCAAACTTTTACTCAAACTGAATTGCATTTCACTTTAAGGGTGTGTTTTTACGGAGCCATGACTGTGACACTTCCCTCCAAAGTCAGGTGAAGAAGGAAGGTGGCAGGTCCCAGGGTAGCTGTGCATTAGCTCCAAGGTATATCCATGCACTGCAAGCACCTGCTGAGCTTTCAGCCCTGAACACACAATTCCCCACACTGACTGGGTACTCGATCAGGCTGGAGCATCCCCTTATATGCAGGCTGAGCTGCCAGCACAGCCCACAGCCTAGGGCCCATCAATCAGCTCTGGCACTGGAGCTGACAGGAGCATGTCTCCTTGTGCATTAACTACTCCTACGCAACCCAGACGGTGCTTTGAGCTTCTGCTGAGCTCTTGCTAGGCATGGAGGGGTCATGCTACCTCACAACTGAGCTGGGTAACAGCCCTGAGTGGCTTGAGCCTCTGTTAAAAAGATGGAAACCCCATCTCATCCAAAGAGGGATGTGGATGGAGGAGGAGTGCAGTCAGGCTTTCTGCTATGCTGCAAAAGTTGCTTTAGCAGAAACATGCAGTGGCCCTCAGCTGTTCCACTGCAGGGGATGGGGCAAGGGCTGCTGCGTGGGAGGATGGGAGAGACTGCACTGTTGTACTGCGGCAGTGGAAAAAAAAGGTCGTTGTCTGGGAAACATTTTGTATAATTAGGGAATTTAGGGATTAGGGAATAATTAGGAATAATTTGGCTGGTGCCTAAATCAGAACTGTTAGTCTTAAGCTTCTCTGGGGCCAGGGTCACAGCACTATGTCCGAATGGATGCAGAGCCAACCCAGCTGTGTACAGCCTTTCCATGATTTATGAGCAACACACTGCAGGGCACCTGGGCTGGACAAGGGCATCACATCCATTACTGAAACACACAGCCAACCCCCTCCTCAGACCACTGCCAGGTCCCACCTGAGGCAATGCCTTCTCTGTTCTGGGATGTCATATATAAAATTCCACACCTCTGCTTTCCGACTGCCTTGTTTGTTGTCTTGACAGCTCATCCCATCTGTCCCCATTTTAAAATCTCCTTCCCTCCCTCTTTTCTCACTAGCTCTTCTTCTGGTGTCGCTTCTCCCACCCACAATACAGCCTCGTTTGTACCTGGTCCGTTCAGGCTTGCGTGCAAAAGGATTAAATCATTGTTTGAACCAGATCCAAGGGATATCACTGGGCACCGGAACCTTAAAATATTAACTAAATCATCCTCTTCGTGCTTCAGAAGTCATTTTTCCTGCATTGCAGATGGGGGGTGAGCACTCACACCATTTACCATCACTCTTCCTCTCTGTGTGAGCTGCAGGCAGAGGGCGTGCAGCGTGCCGTTTGTTGATGAAAAATAAAAGCCTGTGGTACACCTTCTCTGTGAGCTGGAAATCCAGGGGCTCTTTTATGTTGGGCTTGGAATATTTGACTCAGCAGCTGAATTTTACCCACCACCTCCAAACCTCTCTTCCACTGAGAGCACTGCCAGCATTTGGATGGCTGTGCACGACAGATTTCAGGGAGGAACTGACACAGAGGTTTTGCATTCCCAGGTAAGATGCAGCACATCCCAGAAGGGTGTCTCTCCAGGTCTGTGCACAGTGGTGGCCACAGAGCCTGTCTCTGTGGAACCACCAGCCTGTGCCCATCAGATTTTGGCCTTCACAGTCTCAAGGTTGGAGCAATGCCGAGTAACTGTCATCTGGGGAGGCCAAATATGTTCTCTGCCTCCAAGAAGTAGCCTAATCATGTTTGGTGAAGGGAGAAAGGTGGCTTTCAGCTGGAGCTGACATTTTGCTATGGCCCCACATAGTTAGTGAGCATCATCACAAGCTCTGCCACAGATAAGAGGCTGGGACTCAAACACAGTACATGTTTTATTATTAAAAAATGCATAAAAACTAAAGACATGCTTCCCAGAGTTAGAGTCCATATGTATATCTGCGCTTCCCAGGCAGCTGCAGGGAGCATAGCCTTCTGCCCTCACTGCAAATGTGCACTGCACAGGTTTTTGTTACCCTTTGTTAGGTGTTATCTTCTCACCTGCATTTACAGCATTTCAGCTAAATGAAGAGAAAACCCTGTACTGCCTGGGGTGTAAGATGGTGCAGTTTGTATCTGTGATTGAGAAACTGTACTGAACTTCTGGAGACACCTGTAGGACATCTCTGTTCAGTAAGAGACTTGTAAGAAAGGACCCATGCCCAAGTCCCAGGCTGAAATTCCTCTTCCCTAGGAAGAGTTCTCACTATGGGCTGAAACTGGACCTGAATTTTGTAGTTAGATCCCAACCTTACAATAAGCAAATACTGGGCATCAGAGGGTGGAGTGTTCTGATACCAAGTCTGCAATCTCATTTGACTTATTGGTCCCCCCTTTGCCAACTCAACAAATGCTAACACTTGTGGTATTTGTTTCCAAGGAAGTGCAATGTGGAATCCTAAGTCTTGTGATACTGCTGAGCTTTCAGCGCAGTGAAAATAAAAGAAATTAAGATCTAACAAATATTTAGGATAAGTAGAGTAAGATGTAACTGCACTTCCTTGCTGGGAACCACTGCACAGAACAAATGCTGATTTACAGTAAAATATTAAATTATTAAAAACCACACAAGCACTTGCAGTAACAGTGAGTCAGACATGCTGATTGGAAAATAAAAGAAAACCCAAGGAGCAAAACCATTAATTTTGCCCTGTCTGGAAGGCTGCAGTGATACTAGTCTATGTTTTATGTGACTTTTACAGCATGCCAGAAAACCTCATAAATAGGATGGCCAGTGGTTCTCAAGCTTTTTCATCACGAGGCCTCTCTCTTCAGAAAGCCATCTCCCAGTCGATCCCTTCCCCCACCACACACATCTTCCAAAAACTGATTTCACACCTTCACTATAGCAGCTACAGCACTTGGTTACCTGTAGACGTCACAGGACCGATAAAGACAATGATTAAACAGATCCCATTTT
>NW_008687671.1:0-1459 GCF_000695815.1 Acanthisitta chloris | reverse complement strand
AAACTGAAGCAAGCCTGCCATTCTGTATCTCAGCCATCTCCTTCCTCTCCTGGAGGGCAGCACTTAGCATTAATTAGCACTGTTTCCCCAAACTGCTGTTAAGTCCTCTCTACACTGTTTCCTTTCCATCCTTTTGAAGCTGGATTCTGTCCTCACACATGCCAGCTGCTCTCCCTGCCTTTGCATTTTAATGTCAGCTGCAAGTCTTGTCAGGCCTGAACTGACATCCAACAGAAGAAAAAGAAAGATGTAAAAAAGGTTCATGGAGTGAAGAGGAATGCTGGATTTTCATTTTTTTTCCCTAATTTCCTTGCTCACCGAAACGTCTGAAACTCTTTAAAAGATTCTCGAACCGAGGACGCGGTAAATGTTACCGCATGAAAAAAGCCAGATGCTCAAATTCAGAACTGGGCAAAAACAGATCGGCTGATCAGTTTGAGAACCACTGAGGTAGACAACAAGTCTAGGCAGTACTGCTGAGTGAACACAAGCGGAATTTTGCCCTCTTGTCCTGAATGACAGTGTAAATACCCACTAGTGTTTTCAGAGGTACCAGTCCCGAAGTCATGCAGCCAGGATTGAAGACAACATCTACACAAGAGCAAGCACTGACTGAACAGAAAGTATATTCAGCTCTGCTCCAGCAGTCAGTGGGAAGGAGCAGAGCACACTCTGACTGTTGCCTTACCTCCAAACTCCTTCCAGCAGGATGTGATCAACCTGCAACCCTACTGCTTCCCTCCCCCAAATCCCAGGGGTTGTTGGAGTAGCAGTTCTTCCAAGCTGTCCACCACTGCAGCCCACACAGGTCGTGAAAGCTACAAAAGCTGCCCAAGAGCTCTGTCCAGTGCTGTTCAAAGCCATTCCAGATCCAGCATCAGAGCCCCAGGCGACACAGCACTGTGCTGCACATGTCCAGTCCCAAGGAAGATATGTACGCACAGGTTAAAATATTTTCTCTCCTCCTGTCTCTAGCTCATACAGAAGGCTTTTGTCCTCCCCTTCCTGCCCATCTGGATGCCTTTCACCCTCAGCATCATCTCCAAGGCACAAGGGGCTCATGATGTAGCGATAGTCACTTGTGACAGCAGCAGCTGCCCCAGCAACAGTCTCTTCGCCATCCATATTTCCAAAGGAGGTGTGCAGGGCAGGGTCACTTGCAGATGCCTCTTTGTCCTTCCCAATGTTGACATAGAGAGGATCTTGACTAGAAGAGAGTGTGGACATCCTCCCGCGAATCATTTCCAGCTGAGATCGGAGCACTCCAAAGGTGGGGCGGAGCTTAGGCTCAGGATGCCAACATCTACACATGAGATCGTAGCTGTGAAATAGAAGGAGACAAGAGCACTGAGAAGTGGAGCAGCCATGCCCTGCTCCTCTGAACAGGAGCTCTGGGCAGTGCAGCTCAAAAAGCACACTTTCCCCAAAACCTATCAGAGAGGAAATGGTTAGAGATCTG
>NW_008687670.1:101892-103050 GCF_000695815.1 Acanthisitta chloris | reverse complement strand
TTACTGGTAACAGATTGCTTGCAAGGCTGGCTGTGCCACAGCTGGTAACCTCGCTCTCCTCAGAGAGTGGCACCTTCCTCATGGGCTTGCAGCCATGAAGGACAGAGCCAACACCACCCACAATTCACACACGAGCCACCATCAACCCATCCAGCTTCAGCAACTAGCCCACAACAGACTCTCACCCCTGGTGTGGGCTCTGCAACTCACATCCCCACCAAATCCATCAACACTTTAAACTTAATACATATAGTCCTTGATGCAGCAAAATAACAGCAGTACAAAGTTACCTAATGCTTTCTGAAGATCAGCATTAGGGCCACCAACTCCGAGAAAGAATTGGCCAGGTTTCTAAAAATAAAAAGCCATTAAGTACCAAAAGGAAGCATAACTGTTGACTTTTAATATTCAGGCAAAATCCACAGTAAATAACAATAATTTGCTTGAAATATTGTTCCATACAGCGCCTTTACAGAAATCCAGCATACAATTTTCAAGAAACTGCAGGCAAATTAATTGTATACTTTCACCTTTTATGCTCCACTCACACAAGAGAAGAATAACATTTTGCCACACATTGAGTAACCCACACACGTTTGAAAGGAATCTAATCAATAGCATTCATTTAATGAGATTAGATTAAATATGGACAAAGGGATCAAGAGAAGCTTGTAACACCTGGAGTATTTATCCCAATTTTGAATCCACTTTTGCCAGCTGGTTGTCAACAAGGCAGAGAAGTGGGGAAAATACAGCAACCACTTTCACAGCCGTGCCAACAGAAAGTAAAGACATCTCTTCTTGTAAATCTCAGGTCTAAGGCAAGACTCACAAACTTCAAAAACCGAAAAACATTCATCTTTCCCCAACCCAACATTTTGGAGGTTACTACAAAATTCAACACATGTAGGTAAGACCAAGAGAGTATTTTTTTCCCCTTGTTTTACTTCTACAAATGAAATAATAACAGATCATTTGACTTGTTAAGATTTTTAAAAGCAAGTATGTTCTGTGAGTACAGGTACGGAGCCAAATCTCACACCATTAACCATACAGAGCCTTTACTTGTATTGCCATATGCAGAATCAGTCCATGACATTCAGTATAGACAATTTTTTTCCTCTCCTGGCCGCAACTTTGATACAGTGACTCATTACT